>NC_056731.1:1336605018-1336752518 GCF_019279795.1 Protopterus annectens
TCTTATTTATTTGAAGCTTACACCAGTGTAGCTTTAATGTTTAGTATCTATGCTTGATATTTTTTGTTGCTGTCGTTTTCCATCTGTAAGTAAATGCATTTCTTCCTTTTCTATGAAGAGTGCAATATAGGTATTATTTTAAAACTATATTCAAAAACATATTGCTGTAAATCACTATTTCACTGCTTTATTTTGAGTACATTGACACTTTCAATAAGATTGTAAGCTAAAATGCAACAGATGCAATCATGAGTTCATGGATTGTCAAGCTTATGACCAAAACAACTATGCTCATCCACGTCTGAGATATAGTGGTGATTGTTAGCTCAAGTAAAGTAGAGATACCTGTTGCAGAGTTATGCCCAATGCGATCTGTAAAATGTATGTGTGGTTTTTGAGAGCTAGTACTCTGCCTAGGCATCTTTTTTTTTTAATTTGCAATCACCTGGCAGGCTAAACTTACTTGTAGCACAATCCTAATATATCGATATTATTAATTGCTCAGAGATTTACTATGGGAAGCTGGGGCTGTACAAACCTTCAATACAAATTTTAATATGCCTGCTTATTATGAGCTTTTTCTTTATTAGCAATTTCATGTCAGTGTTACTTTTTTCTTGCAGTATAGTTCCCTCACCACTCCTTTAAGTCACACCTGTTATTAGTAAAAAAGTGGCAGTTTTGGCTAATGCATTGGAACAAACATTCATCTTCTTATTTTCAGGACTATGTTATTTCAGTAATTTTATCTGATCTTCTAAAAGATGAGCATTGAATAAAATATATTTCCAGTGACTTTTAATATTTATTAGGACAGCTTTAAAATCCTTGCTACTAGCTAACAAAGGGTGGCTAAATTTAGTGACAAGTATCAGCATTAAACTTGAGATCATTTGCATTGACACTTTTCACTGCTGTCAGATACAGTAGGTCCAAGAGTTTTCTTGTAAGCTTGTTTGTGAGCCATGTTCAGAAGCTTTACCTTTAGCTGAGAATGAATTCCCAAGACTCGTACCCTTACCCAGTAGAGCCGCCAGTCATGAGGGAACATCCCCATCATCTTGCTTAAGTTAAATTATTTTTGTTCTTTAGCTGCATAGATAGAGCCACTAGTAAAGAAACTAACATAAGAAGGCATGTGACTTCCAGTGTTTTGTCTTAAGGGCTTATGATGGTCAGTGCATTTTTTTTCTGTTACTATTACTATACTGGTTCTTCAGAGGTCCGTCTATTTCTGGGAAGATTGTTGAACTGGAGGATACTTTTGCTGTGACTGCTTGATTGGGAGATTTTTTCTTTACTGAGTAGAGAGCACAAATATATTGTTCTTTGCGTGTTTCAATTCAAAACATTTTTACAGTTTCAGACAGTACCATCCGTTGAAGAGAACAGTGATGAAAGGGACATTATATGATTTCCATTTAATAATTATCGATCCTGTAGTCTAAAATTTCATCTTTTGGATTGTCGCCACAAAAGACTATAAAACTGGTCCTTCTGTGGCTAACAAACAGGTTTTTTAGTTTGATCTATTAGTCTGAGTACTCATCTTTTTCCACAGCTGTAGTAATGCTGATGGCTTTTTGACTGAACTTCTGGATTTATTTTTCAGTTACTATTATGAACTGTTTGCTAGATATATAATTGTGTCTATGACGTTATTGAGACTTCTGTAGCTATTGTTCTATTTTGTCATCAATTTATGCTTTATAGGAGTCTACATTAACTACCCACCCCATTTCATAGTTTGCAGGCCTGTTAGTTAATTGGTTAGTGAATGTTTTATTTATTCATTCATCAGTTTGTTAACCACAATAGAACTACTTTTCTCAAGCTCAGCCTGTAGTTTTGCAAAGAGAAAAAAGGCAGAATGATTAAAATGCAACTATTATTATTGAAAAACTGATCAAAGTACTATCAATATAATTCAGTAAATATGTATATTATAGTAAACATTACCAATATGCTTCTATTAATTCTTGTATCATTTGGTAATAATATCCTTCTGACATAGTTGTGGATTGACTTTTATAACTTTTCAATAGTATGTTCTACCCATCAGATCTTCCTCCTCCCTTCTATACCTTCAATTGTGATATGTTTCAACTCTCCATCTCCTTCATATGTAAGAGTTTGCCAAAACCATTTAGGTGGAGGATAAGATTTTTGTTGCATGACCTGACCTGAAGGCACATGTGAGGTTTTGAGTTACAAATCACAAATCTTGGGTGAAATGCCAGTATAGCACTGGTCCTTCCTGTTGTGGGGTGGTATCACAGGCATCAGATATCCTTCCTTGACCTATTCTTCTCTAGGTATTATGTAGACTGTTTTCTAAAAGAAATGACAGATTGATGTGGACCAAGACTGTTGTTTCAGATTTGCTCAATACAGTCAGTATGACCTTAGTCACAGAGGCTTGGTTAGATGGAAGTAGTGGATCACACCATGAAGCTACAGGTCTCCAAGGCAAGGCATTATCAGTGATTATTTGTTTTAATTAGTCACCTGATCCAAGACAGATGACTGTTGGTTGCATCAGTTTTGAATATGTCCTTTTAGTATGAGTAAATTGCAGATTTCTCTTTGTTTACCATCCACCAGTCAATCTGGGAGCATTTATACAGGAGTTCACAGTCTTCCTCATTGAACTAGTGCCTGAATTTCCACTTGGCAGCTTTATTTCTTGCTTATTCTTGGAAATGTCAATGCTTTGGTTGATGATGAGCCATTTTTCCACTGGAATGCATAAGTTTAGGTATTGATTGGCCTTTATGATTTAGTTTGGTTTGGAGACCAACAACATGGTGGTTTAGCCAGTCCCTTGAACTGAATATAATCTGGATTATTTCAGGGATGTCCCACCACCATCATGTCACTCAGTACTAAAATGGTTCATTGTAGAATCTCCTGAACATCACTGGTGCTATTTTGATGCCCATGCTGGATCAGCATCAGCGTGAGAAAAGTGTGAAAATACAATAATTGATGCTCAGAAAATCCTACCATGGAACAACTGAATATTTGGTGGCATGGTTATTGGTAAACTAACCCAGGAGTACAAGCCTAGCATCAGTTATGACGATCACTACAGAAATTATCCATTGTATGACCTTTTAAAAATCAGTGGTGACATTTTGCCATCCTTACTGGATCATTTCATGAAAGATGAGGGTTCTGATGATCCAGATTCACTTGCCATGGCCTACAACAGAGCTGTGGTTTGTGCCCTGGATGCAGTAGTCCCAGATGGCATGCATCTCATGACTACTGTTCCCCAAAAACCAGGGTCTGACCATGAGTTCTACTTAATGAAGGGATATGGATGACCGTCACAGCACTAGTTATAAAGGATGTGCCTGCTCAAGTACAAGCTTTGTCTGGATACTCATTACTCGGCTTACCAGACATACATCCCACATGATTCAGCATTTTATCTTTCCAGTGATAAATCTTCTGTATCAAATGATCTTACTAAGCTCTTTTGAGTAATGGGCAGGCAGTGTAGCCCAGCCTCTCTTGCTGCTCTTAAAGCCTTTTCATTCTCTCAATATCTGAAAGAGAGACACTTTTTCATGGATAATGTTAGCAAGACTACGTTTCTGGTAATGTATCCATGGTGCATTGTCAAGGCTTTGGACTTCAGTCATCTGGTGTTTGCCAGGCTGAATGTGGTCATGTTTGTTGTGATAAGGACAGTAATGTGGCTTCATATATGTGCTGTGCCCTAGCTTTTGTATGCTGTGTCCTAGCCCAACTAGCTTAGCAAAATATTGCTTTATTTCACTAAGATCAGTTATTTTATAAATTGTTTGGACATCTTGAAGGAAATGGTGCTTTTTCTGCCATATTAAAAGAAGCCTTATTAACACCAATTATCAAAAATCCATCCTTGGTTCTTAACGTCCTTGATAACTATTGTTCTTTTTGCAGCCATCCTTCTCTAGGAAAAAGTGGTCAATATCCAGATATAAAATCTCATGGCTTCCTTGACATAGTTTACTTCTGGGCCAGACACAACACAGAGATGGGCCTTATTTGGGTTATTAGTGACTTTCTCATTGAAAGAGCTGAAATCTTCTCATCTTCAGCCTTCACCTCCTAACTGCATTTGACACTGTTGATCATAGAATCTGGCCTTAATGTCTTAGATATATTTACTGTTCTATTAACACTGTACTTCAATTGTTTTACTTCATACCTTTCAGGCCACTCATAAAAGGTAGTCTCAGAGTTTAATACCTCTAGTTGCCACCATCTGCAGTGTGGAGTGCCACAGGACTTGATCTTGGTGCTGTTGTTATTCACAGAATGCATGCTGCCATTAAAATGCTTATCCAAGGTAGATATGTGTCCTGTCATCCATACTATATGAGACAGATCTGTACCACTTTTTCACTCAGAAATTTATGCCAGACTTTAATGACACTCATAGATGGCTTGCAGCCAGAAATCCAGTGGATAAAGAAAAGCTGAAATAGGATCAGCCTCACAAAACCTAATGAATTGCAGGTGTATGCCACTGTAATTCCTTGGTATTTTCCTCTTTTCCTCCTTATAATAAATGGGGAAATTGAATGGAATTTACTTCTCAGGTCAAGGATCTGGGTACGATTCTTGACAACATTTGAGAAAGACGTGAATTGTTAGAATACCTTAATTTCATCTAAAGAATTTTTTTCTGGCTTTCAGAAACCTTATTACATCATCAGATGTAGCTTCAGTGATCCATGCCTATACTAGACTACTGCAATGTCATTTACCTTCAGTTGTCAGATAGAGATCTGGTGCAGCTGCACATGGATCAGAGTTACACAGTAATGCTGCTGACCTGTAAGTCTCATGCATGTTGCATTCATATCTTGCTTGAGATTTGTACTGCCCGCCACTTATGCCAGATCCATGCACAGCATACCTAATGAGCCCTATGCAGCCTGATTCCTGTATTTTGAAAGAGCTTTTGGTTCTATAGGTCCCCAGTAGGTCCCTAAGTTCCACAGTGAAATGTTGCTGGGTGCTTTAAGAACCCATTTAAAAACTTCCAGAAGAGTATCTTTTATATACCTTACTTGATTTAAGTATGCTGCACTTAAGCCTATTTTAGGAGGTCAATGAAGTTTCATAATTTTAGAAGAGCTTTTGTAAAATTTGGATGGGGTAAAATACATTAAATGCTTAGATACTTAAACCACTAAAGACTTGTCTTCTACCACAGACACGGAAAGTGAATTTAGTCATTCTCCCCTGCCAAGCAATCGTCCATTGGCTCTAATGATCTACCCTCTTTACAAACAAAAAGACAGAGAGGTAATAAGAAACACAACCGAAAACCCAGAAATGATGGATATGTTCAACAAGTTGTTGGGAGAATCTGGGGAAATACTCCCCACCCCTGTGATGCAAATTACTGATCTACAATATTTCTGATTATAGACTGAAACCTAGTGAACTTGCTTTGTTGAATAAAGGTTTAAATTTTACTCAGATTTTTGTTACAAAACTTATTATTCACGATGTACACATTTTTGTCATAAGTGAAATTTGCTGCTGTTTTTTTAAGGGCAATAATGAAACTCATGACAGGAGTTTTAGGTTTAAACCTTTTAGATTCAACCCACTTGCGTATCCAACATTCACTGCTTTTGAGAAGACTGATATGTGATTTACATTTTTGTTTTCCTTCTTGGTTCTGTCATCAGAACTTATTTAATGATGAATGTGATGCTTTAGATAGTCTGGTTTATAACAACTCCATTAAAATATCTTTACCTGATAAAGGTAGAAATATAGCAGTATAGAATTCGATAGACTATCATTGTGAAGTACTTTCTCAGTTACATGATGCTTGATATAATAATAAGATGCCCCTTGATCCTACTAATCAGTTTAAAAACGCAGTTGATGCTTTTCCGAGTTGTCTACTTCTGACAGCATCATTAATAGCAGATTAGAGAATCAGTTACCTGTGTTTTGTAAGAGGGGTTTTATTAGCTTCCATCATTAGTAAACCCACTAAGCCATGAAAGCAGTTTAAGACAAAACATTTATTATCAGAATAGATTGGCAGCACAAGGTGAAGTCTAACATAGACAACTAACATGACAGAACTACTGATACTAAGTACATGAAAAATTCATTCTGTAAAATTCCTTTCAATCATAATTCACATTCTTGAATTAATGGACATGCTGCACCTCAGAAAATCCGAATCCCATCGAGTTACATGCTCGAGAGACTTGAACCTCAGCACTGAAATAAATAGGACATGCTGTAGGGACAGATTCATAACCCAGAGGCTCCCTTCACTCTGGAATAAAATCCCAGTCCAGGTTAGGCAGAGTCCCTCACTGACTCTCTTCAAGAGGAATCTTGATGAGTGGATGGGAGATTATAGGTTTACCCCGGGTATCACTTCTGTGTCACTGTTAGACAGAGGCACAGTATACTAACCTCAAAAAAGGGCATAGCAAAATTAATTTAAAATGGGTGGCGAAATCCAAACACACTCTGGCTAGGCTTATAAATGCCCTAGGGCAGATAGCCTAGTATGAACCTATGAACCTATGAATGTCAGCAGAAATATGCAATACGAATTCAGACACTGCTGGTACTCATTACATTTCTGCATATTGCCATTACAGTATTATGTTCCCATGACTGCATCCATGCAGCCACACATCTGTATCCATTACAAAACATACAGCAGGACAACTATAACATTCCTTTGTTTCATAATAGAGCAGTACTATGAGCCTTATCTACGAGCTTGTAGCATACAGTTGCTGTAAACATGTTTGTTGTCTGAAATATAGAAATCTATTTTTGTCATTTGTAGTATTTGAAACAATTCAGCTAGAGAATATCCATTTTGCCACTTATGTTTTCTGATATTTCAATGCTATGCTTAACAGTTTTCCCTTTGATTTATCCTTTCTCAATAAATCAAGCTAGTATCTATTTAAGAAAATGGGTATATGAGATCTGAGTTACATTAGATAATCATCCGGTCATGTTATCTTTAATTTGCAATGAGAAATAACTCAGTAGGGTAGACATGAGATGCAAGAAAAATAAACAGTACATTAGAAACACACCTACTGGCTGAAGTGCTTGAATCGTAGCACTTACTCCATTCATTAATATACACACATTCTCCACCATTATTATTAATTTTATAGTACGTGTTTGCACTATTTTATTTATTATTTATTTACCGGGAAAGTCCGACTTGGAACAATCAGTGGAGGCCCAGAGAGAAGCACTCCAGACACTCATGTCTTTGTAATGTGGGAGGAACCCCACATGGATGCAGGGAGGACATGCAGATTCTGCTCAGAAGGCACCCCAGCCAAAAATCCAACTGCAGAACCTCTTGCTGTGAGGCGATAAATGCGAACCGCTGCACCACTGCACTGTCCTACACATGAAGCATAGCAAGATTAGACTCATTAACACCACAACAAAAAGCTTTTTTAAAAATCTGATTGCACAACCAGGAAACTGATTGGTTATCCATGCCAAAGTGAGCTATCAGCTCCTTTGGCATATAGAACCTTTACAACTTTAAGGTGTACTCAAATGATCTTTACATCTCATTTTACTACCTGTAATGATTCTGCAGTACTTTTATTTCACACTATCCTCTTTCTCACTGAGAATAAATACAATGCATTTACATGTGCTAATTCCAGAAATACCTATTTGATTTCATGTCACAATGGTCAGGATTTCACCTCCACGAATCTCTGCTGTATATGATGGCCATTTTGCATTTCCCCTCATTTGTTTACATCCACAAGTCAAACTGCAGCCTATATTTTCCTCTTTTTGACCTGCCATGTATTACAATTGTGTATTTTGTATCATGTTGTTTTTTAAACCAAATCTGCAATGTCCTGTTAGTCTTGTTTTATTTTTCATATTACAATGATATTTTTTCAATTGAAGCCTAGTCTACAATATTCTGAAGTTCATTAAATAACCTTTACTGTTTGTTTTCTCGGGTAGTAATAACACATTTTAAACAACATGTTACAATGGCCATGTCACTTTACCCTTTAAACTGATGTCTGAATAACTCTCAGATGTTAAGTTGCTTAGCCACATTCTAAGCATATTGCAAAAACATATACACATATTGTTCATATCATGGAAATTATATATACAACTGCCTGGTAAATGTAAACATAAGATAGCTGTATTCCCTGTTAATAAACTATTGTTGTCACCTAATAATACCAACACACAGTCCCCATTCAAAAACAATCTGAAAGCAATGCCTGGCTAAGTGACTTGCTGAAAGCCATACAATAGTGCCGGCTCCAAGAATTATTGATGACACCCTTTTCTTCAAGAGAAGAAAGCAGTCAAATCTGTTTTAATAAATGAATTAGTCCCTAGATAGTGTCATTACAGGATAAAACTACAACCTCTAAAAGTGTCTCACATTTTCTAAGTAACTACTGCCCCTGATACACAGATACAAGAATGTTCTTCATGCTGTCTGATGCATTGCATTTAGCTCTGCAGTGTTGCTACTTTATGTCACATGGTTTTTAATGTTTTCCATTATTTTTTCTAACTTTTTGCAACTAGGTTACCCTTTCTCCTTTTGTCACTAATCAATTAATTAATCGATTTATTAATCAGTCCTGTTTTACTTATACTTTCCTGAAAAGAATTTGTGAATTGCTAATAACACATCACTAAAGTCATGTACTGAAAGTTTTGAAACATGAGGAGAATAAATCTAAGATGACTTCCCTCCTTAGGCTAGCAGAAGCATATCAGCATTAAGCAGGAATGGAAATCAAACCACAAGTGGATAGAAAACAGGCAGCAACTGAATGTGCCAAAAAACAAAAGAAAGAATATAAAATGAAGAACTAGATGAGAAGGCAAGAAATGTGGAAAATGCATAAATATAGTTGCAAGTATAGAAAACTTCTGGAAGAACCTCATGTTGATCAGGAACTAATGCAGGAATGGTTAAGGAGGGACAAATTCAAACCAAGAGATGAAAGGTTAATATTGGTGGCACAAGAAAATGAACTATGTACACATTGGTTTACAAAGTCCATTGAACATGTGGGAGAAACAGACAAATGTAGGTTTTATAAAACAGAACTGGAAACAGTTGCACACCTCATTGCTGGCTGTGACATACTAATGGCAGAAGGACTGCATAATGAAAGGCATAATAATGTGGCGAGACTGTTGCACTGGGGATTGTGTAAACATTATGGTACTGAAGTGGCTGAAAAACACTGGAAACATGAGTCACAAAGCATCATAGAAAATTGTCCTATACTACATGGCATCATCCATTGCCAACACTTCAAAAGATAGATGATAGAAAACCGGATATAGTAGTTCAAGAAAAGAAGACAAAAGTAGCATTGATCATTGAAATTGCCACACCCAGTGAGTACAGTGTCCTGCATATAGAGAGACACAAAGTCATAAAATATCAGGATTTGTAGGCAGAAATGAGAGCAATGTGGAAGAAAGATACCCAGATAGTTCCAGTAGTAGTAGGAGCAATGGGTCTTATAAAAAAAGAGTCTACAATCATATTTAGATATGTTATCAGTACATGTAACTCCGTACGAATTGTCATTACTGGGCACATTGCGGGTCCTGCGAAGAGCACTTTTGGCTGACATCAAAGAGTGAAACAATACTAATTTCATGAACTTTAATCGCACTTTGACTTATGAATGGGGTCCATTCCTGTCATGGTATTAGAAACTCAAAAGATTTGGAGAAATTAAAAAGGAAAAAACCTGAACATGAAAACTGCCTTTAAAATATTGTCTTATCTAGTGCCCTGTAATTTCAGGAAAAATTAATTTTTTGGTAAAATTTAAACATGTGCCTATGTATAAAATTATCTGGACATAGTTTAATACATTAGTTACCATTGGTTTGAAGAAATTACCAAGTCTTACCACCCTCTACATGAATGTAGGTTTCCATATGTCTCCCTGTAATTTTACCAATATTGAATTTATTTTACAAAACATATGTCAACTTTTTAGAATAAGAATGAAAACATTGTAATTTACAGAGACAAAATAAAAACATTTACTGGAAATTACTATAGCCTACCAAAAGCCTAGTTCCTTATGTGCCAGATTAGCAGCCAATGCTTAGCCAGGAATCAGACCCTGAATCTTCTCATTGCCTCACTTGAATACTTAACCTGATGTTCACTATAAACACACACAAAAAAAAACACTTTGTAGCTTCAAACGTTTCAACCATATAATTAACAGAAACTATAGAATTTTCTCCTATTAACAATCATTTATTTTTCCTCAGTTATTACTGATTTATAAGTCAGAGAAGTTTTTTTTTTCTTTGATTTAGTAAGAAATACCTTTACACATATATAAACAAATGTGTCCCTCTTGTGATGCTGATTCATTAAATCTTTTGCTGACTTCAGTTTACCTGGGTTGTTTACCTTGTAACAATTAGAAAAAATATATGAATTCAGTCAAAACAACTTTTGCCAAAGAATACTTCATGCACTTGAGAATTTACACTTGCATATTTCCTTCCTCCTTGGCCATAATGTTATTTTGAACAATTTGTTCTGTGACCACACTAAGTGCCATAATCCAATAATGTGGAATTTTAAAGCTCACAAATCACCCTCTGGTAACTAGAATGTTTCACTAAAATATCAGTGTAGAACACATAATCCAGTTTCTAATTATTTTTCTAATGAACGAAACTCGCCTCCAGCAGTAAACACACAATAAACAAGACCAAACTGCTGTAACGCCAATAACAAGTCCACCCAATATCCAAAGATATTTATTCAATCCAACACAATGAGATAAGCGCTTTCATCACTAGGACTTCTACAGATCTGAAAAACCAATTTATGAAATCCTTTATATAGATGTAACATAAAATCATGTGACTTAAAACACTCATAAATATTAATGACACACTACAATACAAAGTTATGCATGAATTACATATATTAAAAACATTTATAAAAATTTTTTATAAAAAACTTACAATGAAATAGTGGGATCACTTATAAAATACTTGCCCTATATCTTAATTCAGGCTTAATGCTGATGCTTTCATTAAGCCCAGGGAATAATGTAGCATTCAATTTGAATTGCCATTTTGACTCAGCCCTTAACAGTTTATTTTTCCAATCACCCCCTCTAACATCAATGGGTACTATCTCCAAAATCCCAAAAATAAAACTATGACTAGGGTTAATAGTGATGTGTTTACTTAAAGCATTTTTGTCATCTTTTTTAGTTATACAGTAACAATGTTCGTAAATCCTACAATTAAGTTTCCTTTCTGTCTTGCCCACATAAAAACATGGGCAAGCTTTACAAGTAGTCAAATACACTAACCCAGTGGAGACGCAAGAACCCTGTGCTAATCGAATATCTAAATCTAATGGTTGTAACTTAAAAAATTCTTCCTCATTAATAAAGGAGCAATGGTCACAACAACCACACTTTCGTGTACCTCCTTTCTTGTTATTAATGGATCTCCCTTTATAATCAAGCAAGAACTTCAAATTATGATCTACCTTGTATGTGAAGATAGGTTCTGGACCCATAAGCTTAAAAATGTCATTATTGCTCTTCAGCATAGACCAATTATTAAAGATGATTTTCCTCACATCCTTAGCTGTTTCACCATATGTAAGGACCATAGCCTGTGAAAAATCTTTCTTATCCTTACAGCTATTTGCCACCTGATCGCTACCCATACCTAAAAGTGGTATATATCTATCATTCCAGAGCCCTAGGACTTCGTCCTTAACATTGGTCACAAAATCCAAGGGGTAACCCCATTCTAAAAACATGTCCTTAACCTTATTTATTTCCTCTTCAACCAAACATAGTTCGGAACACATTCTCACAACCCTCACCATCTGCCCTTTAACAATATTCCTCTTTGTATAAGGGGGGTGGTTACTTGAAAATTCTAAATAATCATTAGAAAAAGTATTTTTCTATAAACACTAGATCTGAAGCATTCCTTATTATAATCCTTAGATATATTAACATCCAAGTAGTGTATACCATTCTTATTGCCACTGCCCGTGAATTTAAAATATTCACATAATTTATTAATATATTCCATAAAAACATTAAAATGTTTATCATCTTTCCACAGAATAAATAAATCATCTAAAAATCTAAAATACAGTGACCATTCTTGCTTGAATGGTGAGGAAAAAATAAATTTATTCTCCTATTCATATAGGACCATATTTGCGAAAATAGGGGCACAGCTATTACCCATTGCTACCCCTTGAATCTGCTTAAAAAATTCTCCCTCAAATGTGAAAAAATTATTTTTTAAAATGATTTCCATAAGTTCTATTAAGAAGTTTATCATTTTACCCCCTAAATTGCTACGGTTTATTAAAACATCCCTAAAAAATTCCAATCCTGTATCATGGGGAATTGACGTAAATAAATCCACTACATCAATACTGGAAAAATAACATTCTCTGTCAAAAAAAATCTTTCTTTAATTGATTTAGAAAATCCCATGAGTCTTTAAGAATGTAATCAACAGGAGTCACAGACTAGTCTCATTGTGTTGGATTGAATAAATATCTTTGGATATCGGGTGGACTTGTTATTGGCGTTACAGCAGTTTGGTCTTGTTAATTATTTTTCTATCTACAAATGCAATCTGTAAAAATCACACTTTATCAAACAGTCTGAGCAGAAATGATGCATATCAAAATTAGGTGCACTTTTTCCATTTCTAGAGGTCCATTAAGACACACAAAGAACCTCTTTATTGTATTTTCAGAGCAAATAAAACATTTTTTTTACTGTTTAACATTTATAAATTCCACATTTTTACAAACTGTTTATTACCGCTACATTTTTGCATACTGCAGATGTTTATCGGTGAATCATATTTAAAATATGCCTACATTTTGGTTATTGATAACTTAACAGTCTTGTAAGCATGCATCTCTGCAATTAAATTCTGTGATTATTTATTTTATTTATTTATTTGCTTTTGCTGACCAGGAAAGTCCAATGGGCTGAAGAGAGCCCATTTTCAATGGAGGTCTGGGGAGAAAAGCTCCATAAACAAGAATACAGATAAGAGAAATAAGTTAAACAAGAGTTTCAAAAAATACAACTGAGTTACAGAAAGTGTATCAAACAGGAGAATAACTAGGAACATTGTGCAATTAGATGGCTAGTAGTTAGTAAGTCAACTATGGTTAATAGCAGGGTATCGTGTGTAGAGTTTAACAGAGACTACAGATAAGTCAAACACATTACAATTATATATTACATTTTAAACAGAAGGCCTATTCTGAGTACTTTGTGTAGTATACATATACAAGAGTAGTTAACTATAATAATTTTCATATGCCATATGGAGCAAAATAGGATATAGATAGATTTCCAAGGGTGACACATTAAGAAGGGAAAAAATGGGAGTATTGGGTACTCAATGAAAAACTTTAACTAGTACAAGCACTCACATTTCTTATGATGTCTTGAGCATTAAAAATGCTATATTTGGTTGTTAGTTAGTTAGTTAGTTAGTTAGTTAGTTAGTTAGTTAGTGATATTTGATTACCAGGAAAGTCCTAATGGATTGGTGCCCATTTTCAATGAAGGACAGGGGAGAAAAGTTCCCAAGTATTACAAAAAATATTTTAACTCATTAACACTTATGTGATGTGGAATGTCACATCTCCAGCAGACTACACATTTCCTTACATTTCAAAGCATTTTCTGGGAAACTGACTTAAAACATAATGAAATGTAAATATTTTAAGAACAATAAAAGCTATTACAATGGTACAAACAGAACTGTTATCATTAAAAAGTCTTCTTTGTATTCATAATAGTCGGTACTGTCATAGTCTTTGTATTAATGCAATAATATATTATTAAGCATGCAAACCCAGAATGATATTTTTTCTCTAATATTTCATAAACAAACATCTTGGAAACAGTATGTCATAGATGTAGTTTCTCAACTTTCTTTGGTTAGCCAGACATAGGCTTTCAAGCAAAAGCAAAAAGTTCCTTTTTATGTGCATGCTTACTAAGATATTTATAGAAATATGAAGAATTATGACTATTTATATAATTAACAACACCAATAACCAGAAATATCTCTCAAGATGTGCAAAATAGAGCGCAAACATCAATCACAGTTTTCTTCAACATCATCTAATGGTTTCATCTGATACCATGATACAGTATGTATGTCACTTGTTTTAGGAACATTAAGTAAATATGGAAATATTTCGTATTTTCAAAATTACTAACAAATAACTTCCAGTATCTCCAGTATAGTGTATTGTAATTGCACATTGACAATGTGATTTTCTTTCTCCCACCAGAGCACTTCACTGCATGCCCCTCAATAAAATGTAGGTCTCTCAATGATGAAAAAATGAAGGCAAATATGAAAATATGAACAACAAGTGGAAACCAGTGGTTAATTTTTGCACTGCAAAAATTTGGGATTAATAATCTTAGTCTCATTGTCTTAATTATATATTGCACTTAATATTACTGCCTATTATTAATTGGTGACTCACTTTATTAAGGACGACAGAGCCAAAAATATATGGATGCTATTAGGAGCTGTGGATGTTAACTGACAGAATACAAAAAAATGCATTTTAGGCTTGAATGAGTTAAGAGCAATAATTTTAAAATCTTCAAAAATAATACAAAGCATCTACAATTTAACTAAATATACAAAACTAAGCATAATGTAACAACATTGGTTGTCCAATGAGCTGAGTCAATAACCACATCACTTTGCCTTTGTGACCTTTTATTGAATAAATGCAATTGACAATCATTAATGATGTCACAGAAGTTCATATGTAATATATTAATCAATAATATTTAAACCATTAACCAAAGAGCTGGTTGGCATGACCCAGCCTGTTCCAGCTGCGTCTACAGACAGAGTGCGTAATCCAAGCTACCTCAGACCTGGTGGCAAAACCCCTTTAATCCTTCCTTCCAAGCCACGCACCCCCTTTTTGTGGCCATTGGTCAAATCAGGGGCCACCTTGAGGACAGCCGAGGCCAGTGAACAGCAACAGGGCAGGAAATAATGTGGGTGAAGCCATAAGACCACCACCAACCTGGCATGTGCCATGCTGTTCCCCCCAACAGCCAGCCTTGAAACTGGGTACTCTAGGCCATGAAGGTACCAAGTTAGGACTTGAATTCCTTAATAGTCAAAACAATATCTAAATTAAACAAATCAAAATCAAGATTGTTCAAATAAACGTTGTTAGTATCATAAAACATCACAGTCCAGTCTGCCAAGATCTTTGTGTTGAATGACATGGAAACTAACCTGACTAGCCACCCACATAGCTCTATGATTGATGAAACACCTAGCTTTCTCAATAGCGATGGACCTTCTAGTGCCTTTCCAGTAAATTCTTGGTATCATGGAATAACAGAACAAAACCATGTTTGGATCTAGCTGACATAACTGGTGCATATCAGAAAGTATTCTGACCAACAGGATTTTCTTGGGAACCCAAGCCAAGTCATTACATGCAAGATGGATTACCAAAACTCTAAGAAAGGCTTCCTTAACTGTGATTTAACACCAGATCTTCCAGAACGGAAACTAATGGATAGCAGGAAATGCCCGATGTAAGACAAAAAGGTGTTAGACACCCACCTTCCTGTTCATTGGATGACCTTGACAGAATGCCCTTCTATGGCCAAGTTGGAGTTGTGATCTATTCTGAAGGAATGTAAGGAATACCCTTTTGGAGGAATCCCTTGCCCCATAATGGCCTTTATAAGCAGTAAATTAGCTTCTGCCAAACTAAGTGGCCTGCCCAAAACCCAAACAAAAACCAGAGTTGACCTCCTCCTTGTGGGAGTGATGTTATGTAGCAATCTGACCCAATAAACTCGGCAAATGGCCAACCCTTTTGCCTTGTCTAGTTGGGCTTGATGTCCTTTACCAGACTGATCCATCTTGAATATCTTTATACATATAAGTATAAAATCTGTGTGGATAACAAGGTCTTCCCAACAAAGGTAAAAGACTAGTTCATTAGCATGAAAGGCACCTGCATACAAAGATGTGAATAAATCTGCTAATGTAACAATGTATGAAAATCACCTAGAGTCTTATACAAACTCAAAACAACAAGGGGAAGGCATTGTCTCCCAAAAGACTTCATGGAATCCTGGGAAAGCCCACCAGTGTTCTCAAGAGCCCTGAGCAAACTGCCAGTCATCCAGTGTCTGAACACTTCCTGAAAGCCAAAAAAAGCACTCCAACTATCCCAAAACTAAGTGCACCCTGAGTAATTTAGGCAAATCGACTGTGAAAGACCTAGAAGGATCAACTGCAGACCCCATGTCCTGAGGCCAGAGGGCTAAGACCTGTAGGAAACCTTGAAAACCTGAAGGGATGAAGAATATACCTTCCTGGTGTTACTGGCCCAAGACCTGACCAAAAGTGATACTGCTACTCTTCTCCAATTAGCCAGACTCCCACAGGAACTGATATGCCCTTTGGATCTGAATATTTGACCAACTGGTGAAACCTGGTAAAGTGAAAGCTGGAAAGACTGGAAGCTATAGGGTTAAGATGACCCAGCACATGTAAATAAGAGAAAGACAAGTTAATCTCTAAACTCAACAAAACTAAAAGCCTGATGACAGAGTGGACCCACTTGGTCCTGGAGGATCATTTATTGAGGGCATGAACCAATGAGATATTATCTCTATGAAAAACCACCCTCCTGTTACATAACCTGTCCTTCCATACTAAGACCGCCACCCAGATGGTGAACATTTCAAGAAAAGTAATGTCCATCCTCCTCTCCTCGGACCAGCTCTATGGTCACCTTTTAGAAAACTAGTTGCCTTGGAAGCAATTTCCCATACCAGATCTCCCTACTACATCCATGAAGAGCTTGAGGTCACTGGAGGAATCCCAAGGAGACTGCCAAAATGATATCCCACTGAACTTTCTCCAAAACATGAACCATAGTCGAAGATCATCCTTGGATCTTCCTGGTCATCTGTTCAAAGTTGTGTTTGGGCTTGTTCCCTTTCAACAAGTCATAAATGGATCACAGAAAGGTCCTGCCCAGAGAGACTGCCATGCAGGCAAAATTCAGCAAACCATGGAGCTGCATAGTTTCCTCTGTGTGAGCTTTGCTAGATCCCAAATATCTCCCAAGTAACTGCTGGACTTGTAGCTTAGGCAATGGAAGTTTGAAGAAGTTACTAATGGCGTCAAGCTCCAAACCCAGAAAGGCCAAGACTCAGCTCAGTCTTTCTAATTTGTTGCTGGCTAACAGTACCCCCAACTCAGAACAAAGCTCCTTAAAAATAGACATGCCCTCCAAAGCTCCATCCTGACCCTCCCCCACTATCAGGAAATCATCTAAGTAGTGGACCGCTGACTGAAGGGATGCTAATTGTTGCCTGCACCAGTGCAAGGCTGTGCTAAGCAGTTCAAAGTAGCACATGCCACAGAGTACCCCACTGGCATTGCAGTGTCAAAACAGAATTTTCCTTCAAACTGAAAACCTAAATAAGACCAATCGTCCTGTTTCACAGGGAGAAGCTGGAAAGTGGATTAAATGTTTATCTTGCAGAGCCAGGGGTCAGAATAGCACAAAACAACCTCCACCTCCTGATCCAGGGAAGGATAATGTATCTTGGCCATCTCAATAAAGATATTGATTGAAGCTTCTACATGATGGAACAGATGATTACTCAGCCTGAATTCACCATCCTGCTTCTTGGGAACAGGACCAATAGGGGAAATTTTTAAAAGCAGGCCGGGGGGGGGCTGGAAAAGGGGCCAATTATCTTGCCAGCTGAACCCTCTTTCTCTATCAATGTAGCAGCAATTTTTTCATGTCCCTTAATGAGTGACAGATTTTTAACTAACTTAGAATCCAACAGAGCTAAGGACTGAATAGGAAAGCCATTAGAGAAGCCTTTAACAAGAATAGCTGCCACTTTTTGTTCTGGATAAGCTGACAATAGGTGGATAAATTTATCTAGATGGATGGGGGGAGTGAGACCACAGTGATACACTCAAGTCCCTTACTAAAGCCTCCTCCTGTGGCCATGAAAAGGTTGCTTAATTCAAAGAGAGGTGTTACACCTCCCCAAGCTCCCCTTGTTCCTGAGAAATGGGAAATACAGACATGTCCCTGCCAACTAACCCCCAGCACCTGAAGGCAAGGTGACCTTTCTCACATCCCAAATACAAGTGGATGTATTTGCAGCAGGCCAAATGTATTTGCCATGGCTGAAGGCCTAGAAAAACTTTGCTTCCCTTGTAGTACCACCCCCACCATCAGCTGATCCAGCATGGCAATGAGCCAGATGTCAGGATGTCTTAACTCCCACCTGAGGGGCTTATCCATTGTTTTCAGTTTCCTAAGACATTGATCATGATTCACCCAGCTTGAACCCCCATTCACATGGTGGGCTTCCCTTATGGCCATAAAGTATGCTAATAGAGGTTGGGGCTGGCTAGGGTCCTTCTCAGTAATCATTCCATTGAACACCACAAAACCAAGTGACCAATATCCTTGTTCCTGACCAGTGTTCTGGCTGATGTCTTTTTCCTGATGGCCACTAAGACTGCCATCAAGTCCTTGTTAGACATGTTGTAGGCATCCAAGTTGCATTTAATTCCCTCAGTATCCAATAGGTCAAATACATCTACAAATTCCCCTTTAAAGATCTTATCTTTGACCTTGGTAGGAACATGCACTATGATGTGAGATCCCCCCCCCCCCAGGAAACTGGAACCCAAAAGGCTGAAAGTAGCCATGGGGGACAAGAACTGATAACACGATAATTTTTATGATGCATTAGCTCACTCGCCGAACCACAGACCACCTCAGACCCATTATGCCAGCTGGATAATGATGGGTGTGCAGCCTGACCAGCATCAGTACATTCTCTTTCTCTGGTAACAACAGCTGTGGAGGCACCAAAGTTTCTTTTCAGAGGTAGGTCAAACAGCATCTCCCTCCCCTCTTCCAACAAAGAATTTATAAACATCCAACCAATCATCAGAAGACTGACCCCTACAATTTAGATTTAGCCCTGCTGACCCACCAGAGACATTACCTTAAGATTCTGATGATACTTCAGGCATGAAGGGATGACTCTTGGACTGGAGGAATCTCTGTTGGTTTTCCTTTGAGCCCTCTTGTATGAGGCTGGTCCTTTGGCTGAAACCTCTTGTATTCAGTGATGGTCTTTTCCTGGAGTTCTGACTCTGCTCGGCTACCCCCACTGTCTCTAAGTCAGAAAGTAAGACTTGAGCCTATTGAGATAGATGAAGCCACCTCTCCTTAACTGAGTGGACCATAGTGGATCCTGAAAAATACAGACAATTAACACACAGAAAAAAAAAAAACGGGGAAGGGAAATTATGACAAACAAAATAAATCTAGAGGTCCAGATAAAATTGCCAGCCCACTGAGTCACTGGACGATCTGCTGCTGTGAGGTTCTAGAATGCAAGACCCTTGAGATGCTTGCCTTCACTTCATACAAGGCTTGACTAAAATGCACCAGTGACAGAAAACTGATATGTCTGCTGCAGGGGTTCTGGAATGCCATGCTCTTCTCCCACCACAATCAACTCTGCTCCAAGATCATGGCCATGACAGTCACTCCCTGACTAAATAGTAGAAAAACAAGATAAGATGCCCAGTGGACAGGTAATAACTCAAATGACCAAATAAAGAGTCCCTACAGATGCAGTGAGTAATTTAATTTGTCAATTGTCAACCCCAAATGAAAAAGCAATCATTACAAGAGTATTGTACCATCCATCACACACCATAACCATAACAATTCACCCTTCCACTTATAGTTACTTGTACTTAGAAAAAACACATACTAACATTGGTACCAACTACAAGCATTCATGTCCAAGCAAGATAAACAGTACTTAAAACATACCAACACCATGGCTACCGGTGGTAGCATACCATGAAAGCGCTTACTCTGTTTTATTTTTTATATTAAAGTTTTTCACTTGTATTTTACCTGTAGCTGTGTCGGTTTCAGTACTTTTATCTGTTTTATTTTACCATGGCTGAGGAGCCTGACCCAAACCAGTGCTATTATTAATATTGCTCAAAAACTGCAAACTAAAAGCCTATTAAATCTTTGACTAATAGATCAGTGAGAAATTTACAAAGTGTACCTACCCAAAGTCTAACCAGGCAATTGTCCAACAGCCAACAATGTAACAGACTGCCAAGCAAAACCTAATTGAATCTTGATCTTATAATCTAAAGCTGGTAACACAGACATACACACAGAGACACACACACACACACACACACACACACACACACACACACACACACACACACACACACACATCTTCTTCATCAGCACAGATAATTCAGTGAAGGACCTTGGTTCTGCAAAATCCCTGCAACTTTGTAGCACAAGAAAATACTGTAAAATTCTCTTTTGCGCATAGTAATTCTTGCTTTCATTAGCACCAAGCAATCATTTCATTGTAGTCATCAGTTCAACACAGCAATGAAAGTTATTTATGTTCCTGAATATATAACTGAAGCATAATGAGGCAAAATGAGTATTTAACTCTGTGTTAAATACACTGACTAGACAGAACCACTGAATAGATAAAGAATTACAACAGTTACCCTTAGCATCATCTAAAGTCCATCATTTCTTAACCGAGTGTTAATTCAACAGTATGTTAAATGCACAGCGATTGTGCCAAAAGAAAACTACATACCTCCAGGATGAACATGCAACAGTCATTAAGTCAATCAAGAAGACCAATGGGTGAGGTATATGTATAAAATCTATTCAGCCAGCCCATGGAGGTAATGGTACTTCCAACTCAAAAAGGCCCTATAGTTCAGTATACTGGCCAACTTCTTTAATGTTCATAATTATTGACTATTATTTTATTTGTTTTACTATTTTTTATTTTTATTTATTTATTTTTTTACAATTAAGATAAAATAATGTCCCCCCCCAGCCTCCACAAAACCATGAATTGTTTTTGTACACTTTTTTATTTATTTTATTTTAGTAAAATTAAATAAAATAGATTGCCCCCCCCAGCTACAACAAAAATGGATTCACGAGTTGCCAAAAACCATGAATAGTTTGTACCCCTTTTTTATTATTACTTTAATAAAATTAAATGAAATAGATAAAACTCCCCATCTGTCAGAAATGCAACTCACAAGTCATCAAAAACCATTAACTGTTTTGTACCTTCTTTTTTTATGTTTAAATTAAACAGCAAACTTGGACTATGAAGGTGAATTAGCAGTCTCTGCACATCTTAAAAGCCCAACGTAGTGAGCCACATCCTCCTACCTGTTTGGTCACTGCCAGCTGCCTTGATACTCCATTTTCCATTGGGCCTGCTGATGAATCCGGTTGGTGGAGGATCTGCACTCCCATTAAAAGGATATGCTTCATCACACCCTTGAAAACTTGTGCTCACAGACAATGTGACCTACAGGTAAGTCACCTTTAAAAACCAATATAACTTACATGACAATGATTTAATATTTAGAGAAATTTTAGCCAGTTTAGAGTTAAAGGTAAGTTATTATAATACAAGCAGGAATTGTAATATGAAGTGAGAGGAAAAAAAACAGGGTTATGACATATTTAGAGAGAGAGAGTCAGGGGAGAGCAATTGATTGAAGTTAGGAAGTGAGTAAAGAAGGGGGTGTGAGGAGGTGTAAGGTAGGAACAGGTTAATTCAACCAAATGTACATGTTGCATTAGTTTTGAGCTGCCATTGAAGCTTTTTAACTTCTAAGCAGTCTTTCCAAGGTCCTCTCTTTTCGTTAATTTTCACATTATCCACGATGTAAAATTTGAAGGTATGACCATAATTGTCCTTAATATGTCTACACAAGGCATTATGGTCATCTTTCTTTTTGATGTCATAAAAATGTTGATGCAGCCTTACTTTTAATGCCTTTTCTGTTTTACCTATATAAAAACTGGGACATTCGACACATTGGGCCACATATACCACTCATTTACTCAAACAGTGGTATTTAAATGTAATATGAATGTCTCCATAACCTTCAGTGAAAAAAATATTTTCCTCCGAAACTCTGTGACACTGACTATAATGTACACAGGAACTCATACCAGGGGAGATATTAACTTCCATATATCTCTCCAGGAGGTTTTTTAATGCTCACATATTTTTTATAAACTACCCTAGGGTTCTTTCCTCATTATTAACATAAATTCATCATAGAAAAAAATGTCCCAGTTTTTCACAATTACCTCCTTAATATCTTGGCAGTCTTGGTTAAAGGTAAGAATCATAGCTCTATTTGTATTCAACTGGTCCTTCCATTGGTCCCCATTAAAAAAGGCAAAATAGTTTTTTACCTAACAAAAGAAAGTAAATTATTTCCTGTCTTTTATTATAAACTTCTTGGGCTAAATGTGTAATAAAAGCCCTAGGGTAACCTCTTGTTTCAAACATATCCCTTAGCTTCACACATTCCACATGAAAAAACTCTTCTTGAGATACCATCCTAGCTAGGCAGACCATTTATCTTTTAACCAAGTCTCTTTTTTTGAAAAAGGGGGTGCCAACTAGTATAATGTAAGAGTGCATTAGAATATGTGGGTTTCCTAAAATAGTAGATTCAAATCTATTTAGCTTCTTATTCTTAGTAATCAACACATACAAGTAATTTTTTCACCCCTGAAAAATGCATAGTAAATTTAAAGAAGTCTGTTGTACATTAATGGGGTTGGCTGCAGTGGTGCAGCAGTTAGAGTTGTCACCTCAAAGCAAGAGGTTCTCCAGTTTGATTCCTGGCTGGGGTACCTTCTGTGCAGAGTCTGCATGTCCTCCTTGTGGTTGCATGGGGTTCCTCCGGGTACTCCAGTTTACTCCCACATTCCAAAGACATGCAGTAGGTGGACTGGATACTCTAAACTGGCCATGTGTGTCAGTGAGTGGTACAAATGAACTACTGTTGCAGGGTTAGCCACTCAGCAGTGTAAACCTTGGCTCAAGACGACTGTCACTGTTGAAGTGACACCCTGACCCCATGTGCAAAATGGGAAAAAGGGGTTGAGGATAGATGGATGGATGGATGTAGTACCATTAATATAAGTAAAGAATTCCTTCACTTTATCATCTGTGTCATTCCAAAAAATAATATCATCCAAAAACTGGCTGTAAACCATACATAATATATTAAAGAATAAATTGGAAACAAAATTCTGTTACCAAAAAGCTACCATCAAATTAGTGGAAAGAGGGGCACATGCCTCTGCCATAGCAACACCTGTTTTTTGACAAAATATCTACCCTTCAGAAATATGAAATTAGTCATAAGTATGACATCCATCATACTTCTAATTAATAATACATCATAGTGGTCTATTTGACTGTTAATAACTAAATATTCATAGAACAAGTCAAGGCCTAATTTATGTGGAATAACTGAGTACAGATCTATATAGGTTAGTACTAGGCTAACTGCCCTTGTGAGCCATTTAAGCTTAGTCAATTATCCCTTGTGAGACTCAAACCCTGCACCTTGTGTTTGTAAGGCAAACACCTTAACCATTAGGCCACACTCACAATCCTTAGCAATCCTTTAATATTGATAGTCCAAAAAAATAATTTCTTCATTGTATAACGACTCTGTAATTCTAGTTAAAAAATCCCACAAATCTTTAAGAACGTGCCAGATCATCTCCTTTTTAAGTTTCAAATCAATAAATCTGGCTATTTAACTTGTTTTTGATGATTTAGCACCTATTACTTGCCATAATGGTGGATCATTCAAATCTTTATGCATTTTAGGAATTCAAAAAATGGAAGGTATTCTGGGTGAATCAGTTTTTAAAAACTCATATTCCTGTTTAGAAATTTGTTTCTTTGTCAAAAAATCATATAATATAGTGCCAATAATATAACACACAATACTTCTCTCATTATTGGAAACTTCTTCATATGTATCACTGTATAAAATAGTTAACATTTTATCAGTGTAATCATTTGAATTCATAATGACAAGGCGCCCACCCTTATCTGGCTTCATGAATCTAATATGTTTATCATACAGAATGTGTTAAAATACAATCTTTTCTTCGACCGAAAGGTTCCATTTCCTGTCTATTGTTGTATCCTATAATCTTCCTTATATTATATTCACATTTTTTTTTTTCAAATAACTGTATCATAAGATGTAATGGTGGAATAAACGTACCTGGTCTTGTCCAACCACTAATGTTAAAATTAGTATTGGTGTTAGAAAAATATAAACAAAGATTCAATTTTTTTCTACAATCTAAGATCTATTAAAACTTTTTCTATCTTACCTCTTCTAACAGGTACAAATGTGAACCCGTCTTCAACAAATTGGCCTAGTTGTTGTTAACTACTGTGTTACTATAGTTAAAAACATTTAAAATCACCTCAATCATTGCAAATGATGGATGTGTTATCTATCATCTGGGTTGCACTATTCTCCCCTCCCTCCTTTTGTAACATTGATAATTCCAGTTCCAAGTCCCTCTCCATTGCTACCTCCTCTGAAAATAAGTCTCTTCTCTCTGATTTTTCCTGTTTCTTATACTTTTGGATCTTCTGAGGGGAGGAAATTCCAAAGGGGCATCAAGACTGGGTTGTTCATCTCCCATATTCCTATTGTCCTCCTCTGTGGGACTGTAATTATACTCAAATAGCGATTGATCCTGCCATTTTCCAGGATTCAAACACAAAGTGTGATTGTGTATTGTTTACATGTAATAGTTATAATATCTTCATTTGTAGTGGTATAGACATCACCCCCATTTTTTTCTTTTCTTGAAAAGGGCTTCCCATTTGACCCTAACAAACATTTGATATTGCTGCTACCATGCTAGAATTAAAGTTATTAAATGGTAAAATAAATTTAGACTTACAATTTAATGAAGGAAACAACACTTTCGATAGTGAAAATAAGTCTTTTATGAAAGTGTGGCTTTAAATGCAACAGTTTAAGTAGAGGTAAATCTGATTAGATGAAAAGCCTGACTGGTGATATGGATATCAGAATTCTGAAGCCAGAAAAAGAGGTAGTATCATTATGTTTGATTCCATTCATTATTCTAGTGTCATTTTGGCATCTTACAGAATGAAAGTACTTAAATACCCATTTTAAAAATGAGTTACATTTAGCTTTCTGGAAAATTAATTTGGAAATTGTTGACTTGTTAACAACACAAGGTATGATAGGTGTGTCTCTATATGATTTTTTAAGGAACTATCACCCCAACTCCCAACAATATTCAAGATCCCTAAAGTACATAAAACATATTAAAACCATCTTTTTTTACCCATAGTAGCTAACTAAGGTTCCAAGACATATGCCTTTGCAGTTTATATTTATAAGCACCTTAAATCCATGGTCCACAACATGGCACACATTTTAAATGACTCTTTTGACTTTTTGGGCAGTTTCAAAAATGAACTATGTGTTAGTGACAATGAGTTTATTGCAATCAATGTATGAATCTGTTTATATGTATACCACAGGATACTGGTAGAGACTTATTTCATTAAGCTCTCTTAGACTTGAGAGCTTTAAACAGTTTAGATGACAAATTGATTATGAATTGTTTAGACATTGTGCTCAACAATAATTTTATTTTATCTTTTTTTGAAAGAGAGAATTATAAGCTAGTGAAAGGTATAGATATGCGGTCAGCATGTGTCCCCATTTTTGTTAACTTAGTCATGCTGATATGGGAGAGGAAATATGTTTTCCATTCAGGATATTACAAATTTTGTAATCTATACATAAGACACCAAGACAATATTTTTGTTTATGGAAGGAAAGGAGGCTTTGGGTGATTTTATTGGTTATATATAAGACACCTCTAATTTTCTTAGATTTACACAAAACTTTAGTATTGATCAGATTTATTATACTGACTTTTTAGATACATAATTTAGTAAGGAAAATGGAAAAAATATATAAAATATATTTAGAAAACCTACTTTTAGTGATAATTATTTGCACTTTACTATCTCCTACCCCTTCTCTTTGAAGAAAGGAATTTAAAAGAGCAACTGATGCAGTTGGCACTTTTAATCTCTGCTGAAGAAACATTGGTAGGGAGTCAAAAAATTGCAGAACATGTTTTTCAGCATGTGATACCCTATCAAACTAGTGATTGATATCACCAGGGAGATTAGTAGAAACTGGGTAGACAAGTTCAAGCCCCTCTTAGGAATTGTTTAGTTAAGGAATTGACTTATGTTGCTAAAGTTGTAGGTCAACATAGTTTTGATAAAATACATGGTAGAGCAATGACTATTGAATACAGCTCTGATAGCAAAGTAATCAAAGATATTATTAAAAACAGCTGGATGGTTTTTAAAGTAAATGATGCAATATACAAAATTGTTAAATTCAAACCCCATTTTGTTTAAAAATCAACCTGCAATGTAAAGAAAAAAATGAAAGCTAGTAGTTTTGGTTACAAGGGTATGGTTGGCACCAGGAATGGCACACACAAGTGTGGTACTTGTAACTAATTTCTGAGAGACTTGCTTGGCTACAAACATCTGCATTAGAAGCTGGAGTTAAGTGGAACTTGCAGTAGTGTATTTTAGTCTTCTGTTAAGTACAAACTTGCAGTACCATATTTTCATTTTTTCTATTTCCTAATTGTGTTTGATTGAACAGTGTGCTGTGTGTGTCTCTGCTATAAGAGGGGGTGGTGTTCTTATCACTTCTTTGTTATCTGATATTTAATAGCCTAGAGGTATTCATCTGTACTTTAAGTGCTAGCCACAAAGTTTGAGAAATCATTTTATGCTCAACATCTGAGAGACTTGCTTGGCTACAAACATCTGCATTAGAAGCTGAAGTTAAGTGAAACTTGCAGTAGTATATTTTAGTCTTCTGTTAAGTACAAACTTGCAGTTTTAAAAGTACTGTATTTTTATTTTTTCTGTTTCCTAATTGTGTGTTTCATTGAACAGTGTGCTGTGTGTCTCTCTGCAGTTAGTTCCCCACCCTCGCTACCTGTTCTTGTGTTGGTATTAGTGTTGTTGGCTCTGGAATTGCCCACTCCTCCTGTACGTCTGTATTAGAACACTCCTCCTGGGTCCATCTCATTTGCTCACTTAACCGAGTACAGTGAGATCATATTCTGAGCCTAGTGTTCACTCTACTTAATACAGAGAGAAGATTTGAGAAGGCTAACCCACTTAGGTTCTTTCTTCCTCTCTCCTTCCACTTAAAAAAAATTCCACTTTATTCATCTGCTTTTACTGTATTTGTGTTTCCTCATAATTTATTTTGCTTTTCTTAAAATTACTCAATTTTATTTATTCTGCTGCATTTATTACTGCTTGGTAGTAGCCTGATTAAACTGTAACTGTTATTCTAAGTCTTTTGATTTAAGCACTTGGGTTTCATACAGGCTGTTTTACATTAAGAAGGTTTGTGGTCTGCACTGTTGTGGCAGGACAGGTAGCTTACATCCTTCTAAGCTGGGAATTGCTGATTGAAGGCCCAGTGACTGCTATTCTAAAAGTGTATTAGTTCTGGCTTAAGCACTTGGGCTTTAGGCCAGTTATTCTACATTAAGAGGGTTTGTGGTCTCCACATTTGTGGGAGGAGAGGCTGGATTCTGCCCTTCTAAGCTGGGAATTTCTGGTCACAGGCTTATTGTGCCTGCCTACTTGAACTGTTTCTTTCTGAAATTGGTGTGCCTTGTTGCTGTAGCATAGACCAGATTCAGGCCTGCTGAATCTCGTTTTGTTTGTATAACTTGAGCAATGATCCAGGCCATCTTTTTTTGGAGAAGGTTCCCCTGCACCCTAGTAGCAGGAGTGTGCAGTTAGAAATTGTCTGATTGAAGACTGCTGGAACAGGGCTCAGTTTTGAGCTTCTTTTCTGGTTAATTGGGTAACTTGTTTAAACCAGTCTGTTTGTTTTCTATTGTTTTATATATAAACAAAATTGCACTTTATTCATCTGCTTTTACTGTATTTGTGTTTCTTCCTACTTTATTACTCGGGGCATTGACTACATATATATATATATATATATATATATATATATATATATATATATATATATACTTGTTTCCCACCTTTCTAAGCTAGTATAATCCAGTTTTCAGGTTAGTGCTGAATTCAGGGCTGTGTTACAGTTCTCTGTGTTTGCCCATACCTTATTTGGATAGAAGGAGGTTTCTGTGTTCACCTGTGAGAGAGGGGTGCTTTAAGCAGCCTATCTGTCCCTGGAGGAGTGGTTTCAGTCTAGAAATTAGTAGTTTATTGGCCATTTTGGGCTAATTTCTATCTCTTTCATTTCCCTGCTATAAATATCGCATTTGCCTGGTTTTGTGTGCCAGGCAGTGCCAGTTAGCTAGGGTAAAACTATTCCCGGCTCCACAAAGTCTCCTCTTCAATTTTTCCCTTGGAACTAGACAAACTTTCAACTTAAGCACTCAAGACATTCATTTCTCAGCCCGGCACTTGCTCAAAACTTATAACAAGCACTTATAAACCCTTGCACTAGACCCTTCTGTACTGTACAGAAGGACAAGACTCTCTATTCGACCTTACCAGCCATCCAGTAAAACAGTTCACTGTACTTATCCAGGCATGTTCAAAGGACAGTTTCAGGTGTACTGTCCAGTCCAACTGGTGAATCTGGGCATTTTGAGGCAACGTTACAACTGCCTCATGTACACAGACAACCATCTCCTCCTACCACCAAACACTAATACAAGTGAGAGATGCAATTATACAGCCAAACTGGAGGCTAATCTCTCTCAACCCAAGACTGGATCAGACAGTCAAGAGGAGAAGGGAAATATTTGCATCACACCACCAGTATCACATAGACCCATTAAATCAGCACCGGCAAAAAACACATATAAATACATGAAAACATACTCAGAGGCTCTAAATAAAAATCTGCAAAACCAACAGAGACCTCCAAAGCTAACATCAAAGCAACCTCCACACCCCAACACAAACCATGAAACACATACTTCACAAATCCAGTGTGCCATGCAATCACAGCCCTTAAGGCAAAATAACATACCCAACATACTAGTAATAGGTGACTCTATAGTCAGGCACACTGACATCCCACTCTCTAGGCTGAATAAGGAGAAGGTTACTGTTAGCTGCCTGTTGGGTGCCAGGATCCGCCTCATAACACAAGCACTCAGGTCACTCCAAAACAAGTACAAATATGACTCTGTCATTATCCATGTTGGTGTGAATGACCTGAGCCATACCTCTCTGAACTACATGAAAAGAGACATGGAAGAGCTCTCTGATCGCATAGCCCAGGCTGATATGACCCTGACCCTGAGTAGCATCTTGCCCTCATCAAGAATGATACCACGGTATAAAGATAAAAATTTAAAAAAATATAAACACAAAACTAAACTAGTAAACAAGTCGGGTAGCAGCAAAACCAATGCAGACCAGTAAAAGCCAAAAAGATTTAATAAGATTAAGCGCTTTTTGTTTGCTCTGTCAGCAAACTTCTTCAGACAACAAAAGTAATCACATTGTGAGTATATATACATTTTTCTCTGGGTTAATTAGTTGATTAATCAATTAACTTACAGAGGCAACCAACTTCTCTAATTACAGAGCCATCCACTGACAATAGTAAAATACTTATGCAAAAATACTAAACAGCATTCACAACCAAATAGTGGTAGTAATAAATCTAAGAATAAAAGGAAATTCTAATAATACTAAAAGTTATGGTAATAGTTGATATAAAAAAATAGTAGATATAAAAAAAAAACTATATATCTATATATATATTATTTATATATACTAAATAACATATATCGATATGTGTCTTTTTTGTGTATAGAACATTTCTTATTTATAAGTAAAACCATACTAGAGTAGATTTCAGTGTTAACATTCAATATAAATAAATCAAACATATATCAACAATTCACTTTACAGCTTCTCTTATCTAAAATATGTTTATATCTAATTCATGTTAAAACCAGATGTATATAAAAATGAATAATAATTAATTAGAATATTCTGACATTCTATATTAATATATTTTCCTAAATTCATCTTTTTAGACTTTTAAGCTTTAACACACTGCTCAAACTACAGGTCTCATTTATACCTGGTAGATTATATGCATTAAGTCTAATCTGCCAGAATAGTTCCAGCTCTTCGAGTTGCAATGGTGCAGGACCACCTCTAACATCGAGCTCTGGCTGGTCTATAACTAAAAATCTGAACTGATGTCCAGAAAATTCTGCCACATGTTTAGCTAGGGCATTGTCTTGTTTGTTCCTGCTAATGGCATATGAGTGTTCATACATACGGTCACAGAGTCTCCTCTCCGTCTTACCGATGTAAAATGCCTGGCATCCCTGGCATTTAGCCAGGTACACTACCATTCTAGTGTTGCAATTGGCCCTACACTTCAGTCTATATTGAACATTATTTATTTCAAATCTGTTGGATTCAGTTACTAATTTGCAATAATTGCAATTTTGGCATTTGTACATACCAGTTATTTTTGGTTGTTTTTTCCGGCGTTGTTCATATAGTACCTTCAAATTCCTACCCTTCCTAAATATAGTGCCCGGGTATTCACCCAATTTGTTTAATATACTAGGGTTACTTGCAAAAATAACCCAGTTTTTACGTAGTATCCCTATACAGTGGTAACTGAATGTATTATAGGTTGTAATGAACTTTGTTTCTGGTGAGTCTGGTGTAGCAAGGACATTCAATTCTGTTACTACAGAATTTCCCATATTTTCTGATGTGATCTCTTGCATGGTAACTATCTTTTTCATTGACAAAATAGGTTTATACATTTCTTTAGTATGTTTGTCGCTCACTTCCAAGATCAGTCCTGAAATTAGCTCCAAAGGGTAGCCTCTCTGTATGAACATCGTTCCCAAGAGTTGACATTCCTCTTGGAAATCCTGTTCAGTAGAAACTAAACGAGCTGCTCATACTAACTGACCTTTAATTACTGAACGTTTTTGGTAAAAAGGGTGGCAGCTGGTAAAGTGTAAATATGTGTTCGAATATGTTTCCTTCCTGTGTATTTTTGCCTGGTAACATTTCAAAGCAAGGTTTTTTGATAAATTAATGTCTAAGTAAGCTATCCTATCAGTATCAAAGGTGGAAGTGAAACGGAAGAAATCAGTTGAGGTGTTAAAAATATTTAATACTGTTTCACTCAACTTTTGGTTACCGTTAAGCAGAATAAAGATATCATCTAGATACCGTGTGTAAAAGACTAATTTGTTTTTAATACTGTCATTTTTGAACACATACTCAGACTCCCAGTGGGCCATCACTAAGTTAGCAATGCTAGCTCCACAAGGGGAGCCCATTGCCACACCTATTTTCTGAAGAAAGAAGTTGTCACCAAACATAAAGAAATTGTTGTATAAAACAATTTCCAAGAGCTCTTTCACAAGTGAAATTGCAACACTAGAATGGTAGTGTGCCTGGCTAAATGCCAGGGATGCCAGGCATTTTACATCGGTAAGACGGAGAGGAGACTCCGTGACCGTATGTATGAACACTCATATGCCATTATCAGGAACAAACAAGACAATGCCCTAGCTAAACATGTGGCAGAATTTTCTGGACATCAGTTCAGATTTTTAGTTATAGACCAGCCAGAGCTCGATGTTAGAGGTGGTCCTGCACCATTGCAACTCGAAGAGCTGGAACTATTCTGGCAGATTAGACTTAATGCATATAATCTACCAGGTATAAATGAGACCTGTAGTTTGAGCAGTGTGTTAAAGCTTAAAAGTCTAAAAAGATGAATTTAGGAAAATATATTAATATAGAATGTCAGAATATTCTAATTAATTATTATTCATTTTTATATACATCTGGTTTTAACATGAATTAGATATAAACATATTTTAGATAGGAGAAGCTGTAAAGTGAATTGTTGATATATGTTTGATTTATTTATATTGAATGTTCACACTGAAATCTACTCTAGTATGGTTTTACTTATAAATAAGAAATGTTCTATACACAAAAAAGACACATATCAATATATGTTATTTAGTATATATAAATAATATATATATAGATATATACTTTTTTTATATATCTACTATTTTTTATATCAACTATTACCATAACTTTTAGTATTATTAGAATTTCCTTTTATTCTTAGATTTATTACTACCACTATTTGGTTGTGAATGCTGTTTAGTATTTTTGCATAAGTATTTTACTATTGTCAGTGGATGGCTCTGTAATTAGAGAAGTTGGTTGCCTCTGTAAGTTAATTGATTAATCAACTAATTAGCCCAGAGCAAAATGTATATATACTCACAATGTGATTACTTTTGTTGTCTGAAGAAGTTTGCTGATAAAGATAAAAATTCTCGATTTCAACAATTGGCTAAGCTTCTGGTGTCATTCAAAGGGGATCCAGTCTCTGTCCGCCTGGGATGACATGCTCGACAAGCAACGCTGCTTCGCTAGCGATGGCTTGCACCTGTTACCCTTAGGCTTTCGATTACTGGCCAAGGTTCTTGCCACCCCCATAATGCCTTTTTAGGCAAGGCTCAAAAGACAAACCCACCACTGTAAATAGCACAAGTAACAGAAAACTGAGGGTAATGCTACTCAATGCCAGAAGTCTAAACTTCAAAATGCATGCACTCGAGGCACTCCTCAGTAAGGAGAAAATCGATATATGTGCAGTAACAGAAACCTGGTTTAAGGCTCCAGAGTGCACCCCAGCACTACCAAGCTACAACTCATACCATACATTTTGGCCACAGAACCCAAACTGAAATACAAAAAGTGGGGCAGTATCCATATTCATCAAGGATACCCACACCTCCAGGTTAGTGGCATAGCACAATGCTTCAGAGATCATCCATGTGCAATTAACAATGGGCAAAACTGCAATTCAAATTGTAGCTTGCTACAGATCACCCACCGTGTCCCAGGACCCCCATTCTGCATTTCTGGAAACACTGGGAAACATAAAGGTCATACCAAACACCCTAATATTGGGTGATTTCAATTACCCAAACATTAACTGGGAGAACTATTCAAGTACTAACTCCCTTGTCCAACATTTCCTAGAATTTATAAACTCAAATGCCCTAGTTCAACTGGTCATCACTCCCACCAGAGGTGACAACATATTGGACCTGGTCATCACCAACATGAGCAACCGGTGTTCCACACTGGAGGTCAACCCCTCACTGGTTAGATCTGACCACAAACAAATCACTTTTGATATCCACATTCCACCCCCATCCCCGGACAAGGAAACCACCATGAAAATCTTTCAAAAGCAAACTTCACTATACTTAAGACTGAGGTGGAAAGTTTCAAAGCCCCCATGCTGAAGAATAACACTGTCCAAGCTGCAAAATCCTTTACTAATGCATTCTACGGGCACCTACAAGAATGCATGGATCATGCCATCCCAAACAAAACCAAAACTCACTCCTCCAAGAAAAGGAAACCAGTCTGGTGGACTTCTGCCATAAACAAGCTATACAAAGAAACTAGTACAGAAAAGAGTAAAATCCCAAGAAGGGAAGACATCCCTGATCAGTATTAGCAAGAAACTATGATCCCTCATAAAATCATCCAAGGCGAGTTTTGAAAGAAAAATTGCCAAGAACTCCAAAGATAACCACAAAGCATTCTTTAGCTATGTCAATAATCTAAGTGGCAATGCTCAGATCTGCTCAGAGTTAGTGCAGAATGCCACAAAATACACTGAACCGACCGATATCGCCAACATCCTGGCAGACAGGTTCAGCGCAAACTTCACCCCCATCTCACCCCCAAAAGGGCCCATAAACCATACCAGAAGAATGTAGAGTCCCTGAAATCACAGACACTCAGGTTAAAACAGCCCTCTCCAAAGCCAAAAACACAGCATCAATGGGACCAGACGTTGTCCCAGGCTGCATCCTACACAAGCTCAAAGACGAACTAACCCCTCACCTAAACACACTGTTCAGGCTACGTACCCATACAGTGGCACACAGTGACAGTTATTCCACTCCACAAAGGTGAAACCACAACAGACCCAGGGAACTATTGCCCTATAAGCCTGACTACCTTGGTCTGCAAGGCTATGGAGCACATCATCATGGAACTCATTAACAGAGACATTGGGAACCTCCAAACACTGGACCTTACCCAGTTCATCTTTGTTAAGGGCAGATCATGCCTCCTAAACCTGGTGGACTTCTTTGAGACAGTTACCAAGGCTCTGGATGAGGGAAAGGTGGTACACACAGCCTACCTAGACCTCACTAAGGCCTTTGACACCATTCCCTATTCTGGTATTATAGACAAGCTCACCAGCCTGAACATAACCCCCTACATCACAAGATGGGTTGCCAACTGGCTCATGGACAGAACCCACATGGTGAGAGTTGTGGGAGCTAGGTCCGACTCTAAACCAGTTACAAGTGGTGTTCCCCAGGGATCAGTCCTAGGACCCCTCCTGTTCGGCATATACTTCTCAGAGGTACAGGCAAGCACAGGAGGACTATGGCTGATGAAGTTCACAGATGACTGCAAACTAGGGTCTATAATTGACTTTCCCGGCTGACACAGACATCCTCCAAATGGGTCTCACTGAGACGGATACCTGGTGTCAAAATCATGGCCTCAAGCTAAATGCCAAAAAGTGCATAATCATCCCCTTTGGAAAAAAACAAAGTATCCACAAACTACCACATAAGTGGTAGTCCCCTAAATACGGAAAAAGTAATAAGGGATCTGGGGACCCAAGTAGATAATAATCTCACCTTTGATAATCACATTGCCAAAGTGGTTAGAAAATCCTTCCACATGGCCCACCTAATCACAAAGGGTTTGCATCCAGATCAAAAGAGGTCATTGTGCCCCTCTACTCATCACTCATCAGACCCATCATAGAGTACAATGCCCCATTTGGGATGTACCTTCCAAGACACCTGCAACAGCTGGAAAAACCACATAAGTACCTCAACAAGAGGATCACTGGCCTCAAACAGATGCACTATGCAGCTCGAATGAAGAAACTCCAGCTGTACTCGGTTGCATACCGCCTACTCAGAGGTGATCTCTGCCTGACATACAAGGCCATGTCCAACCCAGAATTGATGGACATGCTTCACCTAAAGAAAACCTTATCCCCTCGAGCCACACGCTCTAGGGATCTAAACCTCACCACAACAATAAATAGGATGTGCTGGAGGGATAGATTCCTGCCCCAGAGACTTCCCATGCTTTGGAACAAGATTCCAATCTACATTAGGCAGAGCTCCTCACTAACACTCTTCAAAAGAAATCTTGAAGAGTGGATGGGAAACAGAAAGTTTACCCCGGGGATCACTTCAATGGCTCTGCTGGACAGAGGCACAGGGAACTAATCTAAGGGGGCGGCGAAAGCCAACACATTCTGGCTAGGCTTATAAATGCCTTCGGGGAGATAGCCTAGTGCCTACCTATGAACCTATGAACCTATGAACCTATATATGTATTCAGGTACAACTATTGATTTGGACAACAGAACAAGAAATATTCTTTCACATTTGGATGACTGTAATGCCAAAGAACTAGTTTACATTGCCATCTGTTCTATGTACTCTAGTGTTTACATTGGCAAAGCCAAAAGAATGTTACATAAAAAGATTTATGAGCACTATTATTATATCAGCAGAAAAAATAAGAATGCCCTATATATGGATTAAGTAGTATGCAAAAAGTTTATGAAATTCAGCTTCAACATTTTGCTTATATTGATCAGTGAAAAGCTAATTGGCCGACTGACATAACCCATGTGGTTAGAGTCACAGGTGCCACTTCTAAAAGCAAAAAATGTTACCAGTGGTGTACCACATTGCATAGGTTTGGGTCCTCTCCTGTTTGGCATTTATTTCTCAGACCTTCTGTATCAGCACTCTTGTCCCATGGTTGACCTACTTTGTAGATGGCTATAGACTGGGTGCTGTTACTTGATCTTAAACTGAGTCACAATTGCTCTTACATGGCCTAGACCATGTTAATAATTGGTACAAGAACAATGTCTCAAATTAAATGTAAAAAGAAATGTAGCATAGTTAATTTTGGTAAGCAAAACAGTTTCACTTACCATTTAGGTAATGCATCCCTCAAATTGGACACTGTTGATCTGGCTTTAGGCAATTCTTGTTTTTAATTCCTTATCTTTTGACCAGCATGTCTCACATTAGTTCAGAAAGCCTTTTATCTGGCTCGTCTAATTTCCAAAGGCATCTCTACTAGATGTAAAAAGATCAGTGACTTCAAAATTCTTATTTATCAGGAGAGACTGTCAGTTCTTACTCTGTACTCCTTTCCTTCATAGGTTCATAGGTTTATACGTGTGTACTTGACTAATGGCCCTGGGGCCGTTACAAGCATAGCCATAGGATTACCCTGGCATAGTGGCACCCGACCTTAGTTTCCAGTGCCTCTGTCAAGTAGGGCCACTGAAGTTATCCCCAGGGTGAATTTCTATTTCCATCCACTCATCAAGATTTCCCTTGAAAAGAGTCAGAGAGGTGCTCTGCTTGACATGTATAGGAAGTCTATTCCATAGCATAGGCAGTCTCTGGGTTATGAACCTGTCCCTCCAGTACGTTCGGTTGATTGTGGTAATGAGGTTGAGGTCTCTGGAGTGTGTGGTGTGGAGGGATTGGGATTTCTTTAGATATAGAATTTCTAACAGAGCTGGGTCAGACATGGCTTTGTAAGTCAAGCAGAGATTGCCTCTAAATAGATGATATGAGACAGAGAATAGTTGGAGTTTTTTTGAGTCTGTCCATATAGGACAAGTGTTTAACGCCTATGAACCTCTTTGTGAGGTACATTTGTGGCCTCTCCAGTTGTTGCAGGTGTCTAGTGAGGTACATGCCAAATGGGGCATTGTACTCAATGATTGGCCTTATGAGGGAAGAGTAGAGGGAGACAATGACCTCTTTCTTCCTGGATGAAAAACCCTTAGTAATGAGATGTGCCACATAGAAGGACTTTCTGACCACAGTGGCAATGTGGTGATCAAAAGAGAGGTTGCTGTCAACCTGTGTTCCCAGATCTTTTATAACACCTTCTGTGTTAACTGGACTACCATCAGTGTGGTAATTCATGGGAACTGGGTTTTTCCCAAAGGGGATGATGACACATTTTTTGGCATTGAGCTTAAGGCCATGATTCTGACACCAGTCGTTGGTCTCAGTAAGGCCATTCTGTAGGATGTCAACATCACTTAGGGAGTTAATAATAGCTCCTAACTTGCAATCATCTGTGAACTTTGTCAGCCAGAGTCCCTTCCTGTTGGCCTGGACTTCAGAAAAGTAGATACCAAACAGGAGAGGGCCCAGGACTGAACCCTGTGGGACTCCACTCGTGACTGGTCAGCAATCTGACTTGGAGTCAGCTACTTTCACACTGTGGGTTTTATCTGTGAGCCAGTTTGCAATCCACCTAGTGATATAGGGGTTGATGCCTAGCTTAGGGAGTTTTTCTATGATTCCTGAGTTCAGAATGGCATCAAAGTCCTTGGTCAGAACGAGGTAGGCTGCATGAACCACCTTGCCTTCATCCACAACATTGGTGACTGACTCAAAAAAGTCAACCAAGTTGAGCAGGCATGATCTACCCTTCACAAAACCAAACTGTGTGGGATCCAGAGTTTGGAGATTCCCTATATCCTTGTTTATTAGGTCCATGATGATGTGTTCCATAGCTTTGCATATCAGACTCGTCAGGCTAATGGGGCAATAGTTCCCAGGGTCTGTAGTCACTCCTCCTTTGTGAAGATGGATGATTGTAGCAGTGCGTCATTCAGTAGGGGCAAAGCCTGAGATGAGGCTGTGATTGAACAGGGCACACAGGTCAGGTGCTAGTTCACTTTGTAGTTCATGTAGAACACAGCCAGGGATATTTTCAGGTTCCATAGAAGCTGTATTCTTGGCCTTGGACAGTGCTATTTTAACCAGTGCAGCAGTAATACTAGGTGCCTGGCAGTCTACTGGTATTGTGATTGATCCTTTGGGGGAAGGGAGGGGCAAAGTTGGCACTAAATCTGCTGGCCAGTATATTGGCAATATCTGTTGGCTCGGTGTAGGTAGTACCATTGTGCAGTAGCTCAGAGCAAATCTGGGTATTGCCATAGAGATTCTTTACATAACTATAGAAGGCATTGTGGTTGTCTTTACTATCTGCTGCAATTCTGTTTTCATAGCTAGCTTTAGAAGATTTGATGAGAGATCTCAACTTTTTGTTGAGGCTGATAAGGGAGTTTTTCCAGTCTTGGGACTTCACCTTATTCCACATCAATTTCCTCCTTCTGTTGTAGAGTTTGCTTATGGGAGGGGACCACCAGATTGGCTTCCTTTTTTTGGAGGAGAGCATCTTGATTCTATTGGGTATGGTGAGATCCATGCATTTGTGTACATGTTCATACAGTGCATTGGTGTATGATTCAGCGGTCATACAGCTATTCTCCATTTGCATGGGTGCTGTGAAGTTAGCCACCTCTGCTTTTAGGAGCCCAAAGTTAGCTAGAGTTACTGACTCTTTTCATGGAGATCTGTGCCTAGTCTTTCATACTGTGAAAGATCCAACTCTAGGTGACCTCTTACTCCTTCTCAGAACTAATGGTACGTCAAATATTTACTTAAAGAAAGTAAAATTTCATCAGCAGATAAACAGTACATGTCAGTATGATAGATTCATATCCCAATTTATTCTTCAGCTCTGGAACAAAATTTCACTGCATGTTAAGCAGAGGAACACCCTTGCCACCTTCAAGGTCAGCCTAGATAATTGGATGAACAGCCTCCGGTTCTCCCCTATATTATCTTGTCTTACACTCTTTGAGGCCAGATGTAACATCTGAATAGAGTTTTTTGGCCAGGCTTGTAATGATATACAGACTGATTGCCTTGTACTTACCTATGACTCTATGAACCTAAGTTACATATCTCATTTGTATTACTTCAACCAGAGAAGTGTCAAATACAAAATCAGCTTAACAGAAATCTTAGCAAAAACAAAAATTGTATTATGATTGATCAGCTAATGTGCTGTCTACTCTGAAGCCGGAAGAGAGTGTCATAATCCAGATTCCATTCAAGAAGCACTTGTAACAGAAGGAAGCTCTTCTGGTTGATCAAGCTAATACAGCAAAGGCCTACCTTGTTGACAGCAAAGATGGAATGATGCTCAGGCATTATCATAGACATCTATTTATAATGCAACTGTTCTCAACTTAGACTAGTTTCTGAGACAATACAAGTACAGGACAGTTTTAACCAAGAAATGACTTGTGCTGACTAAAGACACTGTTCCATGGATGTTCAGCTATCCTAATTGCAACATTGCACCATGCAATCCCTCCTATGCATCACTGGATGTAATTGAAGTGCCTGAATGCCACACCCACTTTACTAGACATGACTGTTAATCCTACCATGATCTCAAATACTGTCAGAGACTGGAAAGTATCTTGGCAAAAGACCAATCAAGAAACCACCCAAATGCAATACTTTGTAACCTGCTATGATAACAAGAACTGAGTTATACAGCTCCTGATTTTTTTCTAATTACCAAAACTTGTTACAGGAAATTTGTGACATTTAGTATATCTCTATATTTACATGTGGATGATTTAAATATATGTATCGTGTAATGGCCATAGAACAGTGTAGATCAGATTATCTGCTATTTTTTGTAAAACCTTGAATGTGTGTGGCTTTAGGGAAGGGAAGCAACATATAATGTAGTACGAAATACCCATAAGGCTTGTGTGCTTGCAGGATAACACATGGTTCTGTTTTGTTTTCAGTTGCTGCCATGTTTGTATAGAATGCAAACACATGCAGGCTATCTCTCATCTGTCTCTATTTCGCTATCAAATCTGAAATGTTGTAGTTTACATACCAAGGTAATCCTATGGGCTAGGCTTGTAAAGGCTCCAGGGCCATTAGCCTAGTACACACCTAAGAACACCTATGAACCTATACCAAACTAGACATTACATATATTAGATGCTTACTATTGCTCTAGACTAAACAAATATGAGTCAAAGCCTAATAAAGCATCAATGACTGATTAAAGAAAAAATAATATAAGAAATCATTAATTGTTAAAACTCAAAACCTTTTATTTATAAAGATGACAATACCTAGTAACTTTGCTGTTCTTATTTTGCAGGAAATATATCAGACTTTCATTATTTTGTCGCCATACAGATAGTTGTCATTGTCTGTCTTTCCTTTCACGTGTGTTTCTGTTTTGTGATTATGCAAACATTTCATGTAAATATGTTAAGATCACCATACCCAGCTCTCTTTAAAATTTTCCACTTTTTAAACCACTATATTGTCTCAGTTTCTAAGTAGGTAAGCTTCTTTTTTTAATTTCTTCTTAATTAGACTTGTATATTTCTACTAAAAAATGATAATCTTGAAATTAGTCATAATTAAGGGAGAAATGCAAGTATCTCCCCAGCATGATAGCACGTGGAGAAGGGAGGTTATTCTCACATAATATAAACTGGTTTGTAGTTTGAGGCTTTTTTTCCTGGCAAATATTGTTTTGTTCTGATTTCCTCAGTTAGTTAGAAACCACTGAGCTGTGCTTTGACTAAATATTGCAACACTGAATTAAAAACCTGCCCAGATCAAAACACATCAACTAAGGAATCACTTCCAGCTATACAAACAAGCAAAGCTTTGCTGTCTCTGCATTGTCATCTGCATTGTCAAGAACAGTGTGAGGAAATTTTTTTAACTTTTCTCAGAACTACTCCTATATTCAGAAACAATTTATGTAACCATGCAGTTATGATCTTGTTTTTTCTTTAAAACATATTGCTTAAAGCCTGGGTTAGCTGAGAACATCATACGTAAATCATACGAGGTAGCATACAGATGTGGCAAAAAGCATGGTACCCACAATTCAGAATGTGACACTGATATAAAGTGAGATTAAAAAGTGGCTGAGCAAGCCTCTAAATACAGTCATAATTGCAAGATGTGGATGAATATGCCACAGAAGTTCATTATGTTTAGCCCAGAGTCTCCGTAAGAGTGATTGTGTCAGCTACATATAATCTGATGAATATAATCTCAGACGTAATCCATGGGGAGAAAAACAAATTTAAGCACATGCTGCATATATAAATTTATGCTTCTCTTCACAGCTGGTATAGCATTATCAGTACTACAATCAGGCATCTTTTTAACTCACATCTCAGCCACTCACGGAAAGTGCCTTTGTCACTACTGAAGTTTTGAGATAGCTATCTTCACACATAGCACTACATGCTGCAAGACTACCTTGACTTGTTTTATGAGCCCCACCTAAGTTATTCCCAGGAGAGGTAGGCCATTTACCCTTATTGCCTGTCCATCTTATCTCTGTCTACCTCTCTTAATACCATTTTGTAGAACCTTGAAATATAATGATGCAACATATGTTGGTAAATGCGCTTCATCTATACTGTAACAAGTTACAAACTACTTCAGTTTGTGTGCATATGGATGATACAGTACCATAGGATATATCACAACATCGACCTGCCCCATGTCAAAGAAGGATAAAGTACTGAATGTACCCCAGACAACCCATGTTTGACTTGTAGCAGGGGTGCTGCAGGAAATGGATGGGGAAGGATGGGAGTGAATGGCTGACAAAAGCATGCCCAACTCAGCAAGACTAGACTTGCTGTAATAGCATCATTAAGAGCTGCTGAGCTCTATGCTGCAAGATGTGTTCCACTTGGTCAGGGGTGTTCAGCATGCAGAAAAGCCCACCTGCACCTCCCAAAGGCAAGCAAAGGTGGTGGATTTACAGCACATTCACTAACAGTGGTACGAAGCAGCATCAGTATCCTTGGTCTTTCTCAGCAGTCCCAGATGTGGGTCATGCAGAGCCCAGGGAAGGCTAAGACAGGCCTAGTAGACATAGCGAATGAGGAAAGGAAGTGATGGCAGTTGATAATTAGTTCTGGTGAATAAAAAAAAACAAATAAATATATCACAACATCAACTGTAATAACCAACAAGTCAGTTCCATTGATGTACACAGATAAAGTACTAATACTCATGTTCTCTGAGTTAGGTTAGCAACTTGAACCCCTGTTGAAGCAGGACGGGGAAGATAAATGAAGGGGGTATGCTTACTTACCTCTCTCAAGGGGAAATGAGAAATATGCACAGCATGCTCAGTCTGAGAGATGGAGTTGTGATGGGCTTATGCCAAACACAGAACTCATTGCACATCGTACTAGAGAACATACATTAAGTGTGCACCGAGTGCTGTGGTCATGTGCAGAAAACCTCTGTAATTACAAGCAATGTGATAATGCAGGTGATCCAGCCTCTTCTTTCCTCTCATATAGGTTCCCCAAACCCCTTCCAATCTGTCAAGGCAACCCCACCCAGTGGAAGTAGTACTGAGTGAAGAGTTTCAACTCCTTCCCTATAGGTTCCCAAATCTATTTCCAACCTACCAAAGTGACTCCATCCTTGGAATGGTAGTTCTAGACAGGGAGGATGGTGATACAGAGGGAAGTCACTAAGCAACTGATGGTCAGCTGCAAAGCAAAGGTTAAAACCTATTGAAAACCAGCAGCATATTATCCATATATGCATCAAATAGTCCATAAGATGATGCATTCTGTGGAAAGTCATATATTCATAATGCTGCTTATCCAAACCTGCAGAGACAGCCTTTGATATACTAGTCAATCTATGGTCTAGCACAAACTGTGAGACCTTGTCTGATTGTTTTCTCTCACTTTGGATATCATGTGTAACTAATGAGGTTTATTAGCAAGGAATGCCCATGAATGGCAGCATGACTCATTGTTTACTGATGGGAACAGAGCAGCCATAGCCTAAAATATATAGAGAGCTATCTAAATATCTTCTGATGGCACCAGCAGTCATCAGTATCTGTGGGAATAAGAGACACATCACAGATTTGTTGCCATATCATTTACATTATAGTAAAGCACAAATACATGATTTTACTAAGATTCACACACTGAAGATCAGCTGTTTTACGTCATGAAGACCTGGTATTCTTATATAGAACCACATTTCCAAAAAGTTTTATTTTCACAGAAAGGAGTTAAGTATCATGCTGTTGTATGGAGAGTTTTTACCACCATTTGTTTTCTAAAAATAAGAAGCATGAAGTGGTGATTTACCAGAAAATCAAACATTTCTTGAGGGGCAGATGAAAAATATGAGGCAAAATAATGGTTGTTCAGCAAAATCAGGGTCAGTTGATAAGCATGGGAGTATGCAGTAGCTTGCACTGTATGAACTTTTTTCATTCATTGATCACAAAGAGACATCTCACGAATACTCAGTCAAGAAAGTAGCTGGAACTTCTGGTTACATATCTGCGCACATGTGTGTCTGTGTGTCTTTGTCTGTGAGACTTTGTGTGTGTGTGTGTGTGTGTGTGTGTGTGTGTGTGTGTGTGTGTGTGTGTGTGTGTGTGTGTGTGTGTGTGTGCGTGTGTGTGTATGTGTGTGTGTGTGTGTATGTGTGTGTATGTGAACATTAAATCCTTATACAACATATTTTTTGGATGTAAATTACTTACTCCAACAACAATTACAGAAGCTTCAGCAACTCCAAAATGTTAGGTGGGGGAACTATTTTACACCAAAACTCTAAACAATGTATATACTAATAAAAACAAATATCTAGCACTTTTAACAGATAGCCCATTATTTAAGTTCAATAATGTCTGAAAGGGTTGGTGTTACAGGGAAATAACAGACACCCATCCCATCAGGCAGTATTGCTAGCTTACCCGATGTATGTTTCATGTTATTCACGTACTATCCCCTGGCTACCAAATGTCTGATTAGCACTGTGGTGTTTTGTGCTGTGATTTCCTCAAATATTAGTGCGGTGCAGATGTGCAGAGCTTGTCTATCAATTCCTATCTTAATTGATTACAGGTTTGTAGCAAGAGTGAGGGAGACTTGAAAATAATATGGTTTACTATAGAGGTAGCAGGAAGGGAGCATAGGAGGTAGGTGGCTATAGAAATTGCTCTATCAGTGACTTTTGTAACAGAATATTACATTATTCCCACACATGCCATTGGCTGAATCAGGTAGGCTTCCCTATGTTCACCTTCTTTCAGAGTTGGTACGAGCAGAGGCGTTTAGGTGAACATCGTGCACTAATGGACACCAAAAGAAGTCATATATTCAGTAAAGTAGCAGATGACTTTATAGGTGCTAATTATAGCATAAGCAGTTGATTTTCAGTATGGTAGAGCTATTCAACAAGGTATAAATCATCTCTGTAGCCAATATTCTGTTTTTTCCTGCTTATTTCAATACCATGGGAATAGAGACCAGGAAATTTTAAGCCTGAAATAAAATTCTCTCAACTGCTGCATTTGCAAGTTTCTTCCTGAATCTAGAATGCATTCTTTAATAATATTATGGCATATCCTTGCATTTTTTTTATCTTGGAGCAGTAATGAAGTAAATAGTGGTGGATGTGTACAAAAAGTAGCTTAACATGTGACAGCAGACACGTATTTTACTTATATGTATCCATTACTAAGGTTTTCTTTCTTATTCCTCTGTTTTTTCATTGTACTTTTTGCATGATGTGCCGCATAGAGTGAATAGTGGAAGTGGGTAATGGCTGTGTTTATCTGGTTCATGTGAAGCACAGCAGACCACCTATGAAGCAGATGTCCAAAAATGGTAATTAGATACATTCAATTAATGCCTTTGGCCATCGTGAAAACTCGGGCAGGAGTACAGATGGTACTGTGTTGTAATACTGAGTGGGCAAACTTTATTTTACTGCTGTGACATTGCAGCTTACAGCAATGAAGCACAACACAGACAACTGTTTCCTCAACATTCTTGTGGCAACAGGTGTAAGTGTAGGACTGCCATACACATAGTCCTAGGTTCAAATACACTATATTCCATATAAGCCTGCAATTGCATCCTACTCTCTATTAACCTCATTGAGAGCCCACAGATCTTCAAAACTAAACTAAAATAACTCCTCCTTAACTTGGCTGTGCTGCTGTTACTCTCCAGGATAAGATTAAAAAACAATTGGCATTTCCCCCAAACTATAGCCATGTGATGTGTTGCTGTGTTGCACTCTATATATTTTTTTTAATTATCTTGCATCTTACTGTGTAAAACTAAAACTAAAAACTATTAGTATTACTAAACTTCCATTTTCATGCCAATCCCACTTCTCTTCTGTTCTACACACTCCTTAAAACTATTAAATTACCACTGTAATACGTGCTATACTTAAAAATCTTGAACCACTTCAGTACTCATACTATAGCATCATTTAAACACTCCTACAATGTATTATTCATAATATGTATTAAGTATAATCAAGAGCCTTTCTGTGCTACTATGGATCATAGCTAATGGCCTTGAGGCCCTTACAAGCCTAGCCAAGAGTTTATCCCCAAAAAAACAAACCTCAGTCAGCACCTGTCACCCCTGTCAATGAGAGACACAGGTGGAACCCCTGGGACAAATTTGTGGTTTCCCCTCCACTCATCAAAGTTGTGCTAGAAGAGGGTCAGCGAGGTACTCTGCTTAATGTGTATGGGAAGTCTATTCCAGAGATGGGTCAGCCTCTGGGAGACAAACCTGTCTCTCAAGCAGGTTTTGTTGACATTGCATATTAGATTTAGGCCTTTCAAGTGGGTGATGCATGAGGAGTTAGACTTACGGATATGGAGCATCTCTAGTAGGGCAGGGTCTGAAATTGCCTTGTAGGCGAGACACAGATCACCTCTGAGCAATCTGTATGATACTGAGTAGAGTGATAGTGATTTGAGCCTGTCCACATATGACAGGTTATGAAGACTGGTAGAGATGGGTGAAGGCTGCCAGCCTAGTCAGATATATGTGCAGATAATTCTGTCATTTGTAAATATGAATGTTGAACTTAAAACAATGTGGCAACATTGCCATCTGCTGTAAAGAAAGCTAAGTCAAGCATTTCTTGTTGGTCCTTTGAAATTAAAATTATTTCATCACTGCCTTTGATGTTTTATAAGTCGGCTCCAATTCAGCTAGATGAAGGCTTCCTGCCTATTGTTTTAAGGCTAAAGTTAATGACCAGAATTGATATGTGGAATGTGCTTTATTGCGCTAAGTGTAAAAGAATGTAAATGCAGTTTCTGTCAGCCTGGGCACACCAGGAAAGTGTAAAAGATGATGTAATGTTTAATCAGAACTGCAGTTTCAATTTAAACAGCGAGAACCAGAGATTATTAAGCATTTTTGTCTGACTATCCAGCTCACAGCACTGCCTGTTGCTCTGTGTAATTAAGTTATTTTAGAAGTGTGTTGTCTTGTAGCAATAGCTAGAAATTAGAAAGTTTAGACTAAGTGTTTTTCTGTGATGTCATAACTGTTTTACTGATTTAAGTATTTCTGTGTGATCTCTGAACTCTTTTGACTAGCACTGACTGTGTAGTAGAAAGTATTGTCTTGTGGTTTTAATTATTTATTATTAAATATTTTAAAACCTTTTAACTGTGGCTGGTTTGTGTAGAGATAAATTAAGCTCTAGAGTACATTGGATATTTTTATAGAGTTTATTGTACAACACCACTCTAATAAGCCTTGACTGATTAGTCACACTTACCAATTGGATAATAATATTGCACAGTAAAAATTGGACACCCTTTTAAGGGCCTTTGAGTAGCTGATAATTATTAGCTGGGTGGCGACAGGGTACTAACGTATAGTTTGGGTAAAAGGGGCACAGCTGGAGAACCTGTGCCAGCCTTCCCCAGAAGTGTCTGTGTGGTTGTGTAAACTCTTATCTCAAAGTGTGTGTGTGTGTCAGCTACTTGGGCAGGGACACGAAGCACTGGTTGGACAGAGAGGGTGCTTGAGATTTTAGCTTGCCCAGCTAGGCTGAGATCTGGACCTTATAGCTGTACCAGTAGGGAGTCTTACTGGGGACCTGGGGAGCAAGGGAGTGACTAGCCCCGGATTGACCGTGATCTCTGTGTGCTCTTAAGGGAAATTGCACTTTACTGTGTGTATTTGTTATCCTTTCTTCATATATGAGACGCCCTCTCTGGTGTTAGTGGTGACGACTGAGGCTCCTTGATTGCTGGGCCAGGGCACAGGCATCACACAAGTGTTGGAGGTCTTGGATTGTCTTTGTGAGGAATTTCTGTGTCCTTTCCAGTTGGTGTAGGTGTTTGGAGAGATACATACCAAATGTGGTGTTATACTCAATTATTGGCCTAATAAGGGAGTATTAACTTCCTTTTTTTCTGTAGCAATCCCTTTACTTATGAGATGAACCAAATAAAAGGCTTTTCAGCCACTGCTGCTACATGATGTTCGAATGTGAGATTGTTGTCAACCTGAGTACCCAGGTCTCTCACCACAGGTTGTGTGCTTAGGGGGTTGCCGCTGATGTGATAATCAGTAGGGGCCATGTTTTTGCTGAATGGTATGATAACACATTTTTTCCATTTAACTTAAGGCCATGACTTTGGTACCAGTCATTTGTTGCTGTGAGACCCTCTTGCAGTATGTTTATATCATCTGGGGAGTCAATGACATCACCCAACTTACAGTCATCCGCAACGTTGGTCAGCCACAGGCCCTTTGTCTTTGCCTGGACCTCTGAGAAGTAGATGTCAAACATTATGAGTCCCAGGACAGATCCCTAGGGAACACCACTAGTGACAGGTCTGCTGCCAGAGGTGGAGGTGCCTATTTTGACCTTGTGGGTCCTATCAGTGAGCCAGTTGGCCACCCACCTGATAAGACAGGGATTTACGCCAAGTTGTGTTAGCTTTTCAAAGATGTCCAAGTGGGGGATTGTGTCAAAGAAATTGGCCAAGTCAAAATAAGCTGTAGGCATTGACTTTCCCTCATCCAGGGCCTTGGTGACTGTCTCAAAGAAGTCAACCAGATTAAACAGGCAAAAGCTGCCAATGATTAATCCGAGCTGGATGGGAGCAAGTGCTTGGAGATTGCCTATGTCCTTGTTTATGAGATCCATAATAATAATATGCTCCATGGCTTTACAGATCAGACTTGTCAAGCTAATGGGGTGATAGTTTCCAGGGTCAGTAGTGTTACCACTTTGTGCAAAGGGGTGATAATGGCAGTTCTCCACTCTGCTGGAATGAAGCCTGTACTTAGGCTGTAGTTGAATAGAGTGCTCAATGGTGAAGGTAGTTCTTGATGGAGATGGTGCAGAATACAGCCTGGGATACTATCAGGTCCCATGGAAGCTGTGTTCTTTGCTTTGGACAAGGCCTTTAACACTTGGTCTATGGAGATGTGATGTGTGGGACAAGTATCGGGGATGTCGAATGGGCCTTTAAGGGGGAATAGAGGGTGAAGTTTGTGCTGAACCTATCTGCTAGCAGGTTGGCAAAGTCAACAGATCAGTGTAACCAATACCATTAAGTACTAATTTGGAACAAACCTGGGCTTTGCCATAGAGGTTCCTGATGTAACTGAAGAAGGCTTTGTGGTCTCCCTTTGTTTTGGAGGCTAGCTTCAATTCATAATTGCCTTTGGAGGTTTTAACTAGTGATCTAATGTACTTGTTGAGGCTAAGGAAGGGTTTTTTCCAATTTGAAATGTGTTACTTTTTACTCTTGAACAACAGGTCCTTCCTTTTGTTGTAAAGCCTGTTGATAGAGGATGTCCACCAGGCAGGTTTGTGTTTCGTTGAGGAGCAGGTTTTAGTTCTGTTGGGTAAGGCTGAGTCTTATGTACAATTGTATAATGTCTTATGTATTACTATCATGTACATGTACTGATTTTGTATAGAATGTGAAAATGTGATAGTAGAGTGTATTATTTATTAACTTTATGTGTATGGAACTTTTCTACTGGCCTCCACTGAAAAGGGGCCATGTGCCCAGCTGGACTCTTCTGGTGAACAAAGCAAGCAAACTCTGATTTGATTATCATCTTCATGTTTCCACCATACTCAAGTAATCTTTCTATCTGACCCAGCTCATTTTCAAGGTAGTATTTTCAAGACACAAATAAGTTACCTTATTATTGTACTCTTCTCTTATCAGACCAATCATGAAATACAACACCCTGTATCAGAGGTCTAGTCAGAAATTTGAATTGTGTACTCACAAACTCTTTTTACTGTCCCCCCAACCCACCTGGGCATTTCAAACAAATGGACACATCTTTCAAAATGTTGACTCCCTTGCAGTTAAAAAATGTACACATCAGTTTCAGCAGTTCCCTCTAAAACTATTACAGAATATGTTTTTTGATTTGCAATCATGTCTGTAAGCAAATTGTGTACTTGTTGTTAGATATAAAAATAATATCTCCCAAAGAAAGTTGCAATGTTTCTGAATGATGCAAAAGAAATGTACTCTGTAGAGTACAAAGTGTATACCTGGCTACACCCTTGTCCTCTTTGGTATGTGTAAATCCAAGTATATTGCTCAACTGAAAATGCCCCAACTACTTGTAAAACAAATGCCTAAATCCTCCAACTATCCTGCTAGATTAGTACAATTCTCATACTCAGTAGCTTACCAGTTGCTTTTAGAGCCACAAAATATTCAGTCCCTTTTGACCCCTTAATTATTCATTAAACCACTGGCTCTATAAACACTTGCCATAGGGGACCACAACTTACACCAACACATAAACAAGACTCACTGGAAGGATAGCTTCCTGATTCAATATATTCCCTGTATGTGGAATACGTTACCTGTACAGGTCAAGCAAAGTACTACTTTGTCTACATTTGAAGCTGGATCTAATGACCAAATGAGTAGACACAGACTTAGACCTGTGTTGTCATGAATGGACCTGTTTTACCTGGGAAGTGGATACTATTAAATACTCATAATGTGTGGCAAGGACTTCTAAGGGTGTCTTCTTAAAAGTGTGTCTAACTTGGCCTGTTATGGCCCCTGTGATCACTTGCATATTATAGCCCCTATGTTTCTAACTTCCAAAGTTACAGTGTACCAACTAAAATTAAATGCTGCAGACCTCTAAATGAAGGAGTCTAGATTAAGGGACAATCTCTAAACAGGTCTACAGAAGCATCTGATGAAAACTCCACAAGACTTATGTTTAAGGAGGTTAAAGTAAAATATTTTGAATTATAAAAGAACAATATTGATGTTTCCAATGTTGAACTGAAGCAGTAATAATGAGAATTTCATATAAACCAAAGTTATAATGGTCAGCATTTTGATAAGCAGTAGTATAAATATGAGTAGTCATTAATAGCTATGTACTTAACCATAGCATTGCAGAGTGTTATGTATGTTGCATTTTTCCTATCTTACTTAGTAGCCAAAGGAATTAGCTATCTAGAGGTAAGTTTTGAAGAATTACTTCTAGGATGTGCATTATCAAGCCCCTCCTAAGTCAATACCTATAGAGTCCATTTATAGTATTGTGTAGCACACTTAGTATAAAACAATAAAACTGCAGATATTAGACAAGTTACAAGTTTTAACAAGTGGTTTTACAATGGTCATGTTATCACTCAATGGGATAGCACATAATACTGCTGGAAAACAACAGTGGTTGATTCTTCTAAACATACACTTTTAAGCATATACACACACATGCACACACATACTAACACAAATATGCACACATTTATACATAGTCTGTTAAAGTTCTTTAAACATGCTATGTATTTAGAAAAATAATTGTCACAATTATTTATAACTATACTTGGATGATGAGACATCTGTGGCTAAATACTTTAAATGTTCTAAATGCAAATAACCAGGTGTGAAGGAATACAGATGAAAAGGATAAGAAGGTAGTCACAAGAGGAAGAGGAGGACAAGTGCACTGAATGTGGCCATGAGGATGGACGTTATGGTTTATACCTCTTCTTCACTCTGTGCTCATCAAGGACATTACTGTATTCAGTTATTACTGTGAGGAGATATAAACTGTTAGTAATATTGCGAGGAGTTATAAACTGCAAGTAATGTTGTGAGGAGATATAAACTGCTAGTAATACTTTGGCACTGACTGTATAGATGTTTGCCAGCTGTATTGCAGCACAAAATAAATTAAGAAATATGTTTTCTTGTTTGCCTGAACCTTTCTTTGATTTACTTAGTTCATTAATCTTATGTCTGTTGTATCTTTAAACTAGTTGCATTTATATATGAATGTGTGTCTGTGTGTGTGCATTTATATATGCAGGTATGCATGAATGCATGTGTGTCTATCTGCTCGTATCAGCTCGCGAGCGCGTGTGTGTGGGGGAGGGATTAATATATGCAGGTATGCATGCATGCATATGTATTTGTGTTTGTGTGTGTATGGCAGATCAAGATTCCTTAGTTTGAGAGAGATAAACTCAAAGGCAAGGTTGGGTATGGTTGGAAAAAGGTTCATTTGCACTTGTAGTAAAACCTGGATTGTGCAGCAGGAAATTGAATTATCTAATTATCTCTAATGACAGCTTTGCAGTAGGAAGCTAATGCTATGCTACTACTTCACCCAGGTTTTTCTGAGTCAACAGCTAGCCTCAACCCCAGGAAATGAATCCATCATAAACAATGCATAAAAAAACAACTTGTTTTATTGTGTAAGATGTGGCAGGGAGAATGAATGACTCATAATAAAACTTGGTTCTTGACTCATATCGAGAAAGCATCATTTGGTGACTTTTTTCTTTTCTAGTTTAATTTCTGCAGCTAAACTAGTACATGAAACCCTCTCTAATCTACCCTTTGCCTCAGAATAGCTGCTTATTATTGTTCACATTATGGGTCTAGTAACATTAAGCTGTGTGCCAAGGATAGCTGGATTTTATTGTTCTTCCTGCAGACAGACTTCTAGGAACACCTGCTGGCCACTGTGATGGTTATTTGTAGATGGTGAATGTCTTGTAGGAACTGGGTCAAGTGTTAAGAATTCCACTTGTATCATCAGTAGTGGAGAACTGTGCCTTCATTAATCAGATGACATGAGGCAGAGCCATTGTGACATGCTCTGACAATGAGAGGCAGAGATTCAAAAGAGTGAGAAAGAGATGTGCATTATGCATCACTTTCTGGGGTCTATGCTATTGACTTGTATTATTTACTAGGTTGTACACTTGTGCTTTGTTTTGTTGCAGATGATGGGTGTTGACTAAACATAGCTGGATGCTGTAGAAGGCAGGAGCACCTCTACTGTCAGTGAGGTGTGCACGATAGCTTGCCCAGCCTGCTGTTCAAGTGTAATTGTGTTTGTGGCCTATGTGTGCAATACTTTCATACCATCACCTCATTCGTCTTTAAATTTAATTCCAAAAGAGGATGGGGAGGGGCTATGGTTACCTTGGTTTCTGTTCTGCATTAGGTCAACAGTGTCTGCTATTCCTGCCTCTCAATAAAGGACACTGGTTCCCTTGCTGTATGTAGCAGGGATTGGTCACTTTCACCTTCCAGGTTTACATCTTAGGAGGGTGATGATGAGTCTTCTTTCTCTGAAGAAGAGAGCTGAGTCCACAATGGTCTTCCTACATGAATTTCAGAGATTGACTGCTCTTAACGTATGCCTGTAACTAGATTCTTGCCTTGCACCATGCAGCACCTTCAGGCATGATTGGAGATGCCATGTGACCAGAAACCCCTAACAACTGGGCCTTCAAGGAAGCAACTGACCCAGAATATTAGCCACCATGGCGAGTGATTCCACAGGTTTGTTCCCTGTCTTCTGATCTTGCATCCAGCCATGCTAGGAGATGACATTATCCCATTCCCTATGTGTTTCTTCCCTTAACTCCCATCCCTCATTCCTTGATTGTTGTCCAGACTTCCTTATCACTGATTGCCCATCCTTTCATACTTCTCATCTATTCAGAATTTTGCAAGATGTACAGATTTTTGCCTCATATTTTTGGTTTGTCCTGTAAAATTTGTGTTTTTTAAGCAAATCATTGAGGAATGCAGTTACAAAATAATGAATGACATTGGAGTTTCAGACTCCATTTCTTTCAGAAAATGCATGCTAATGCAAAACCTGTAATTATGGGAAGTTTCTAACTTTATAACTACAAAATTAAAAACCTGTCCCTGATTTTGGCCCTCCATCTCCCCATCTCCCCAGTACTTTTGGTTTTGTCCAGAAATCTTGAGCAAACGTGTTGAAAGGTGTGCATCCTCTATTATGTGTTGCTCCCATGTTTTTCCCACCCTTTGTGTTTATACTACCCCTTTTGTCTGTGTTCTGTTCATGTCTGCCTACCCCTACTAACTACTCATCTCTTTCAAGCTGATCCATAGCCATTCCTCAGTACCTTCCTCGCCTACCCTTCTTTTATAAAACTTACAAAAAGGGATTATTTCCTCCTTCCAAAAAATACTGTTTCTGTTGTCCCACCTTTTGTGCTTTGTTTACCCTTCTATGTTTAATTACTGTTCCTTCTGTCCTACCTTTTATGCTTTATGTTTACCCTTCTTTGTTTACCTGTGTATGCTGTTCTCCCTTTTCCTACTTACTCACTGTACCTCATTTCCTTCCCATGCATATGCTGATCAGGGTTACAGCACAAATGCTGTGGCTATTAGATAGAGCTGTGCTGTCCTTCTAGTGAAATCTGGGAGCTAGTTGCAGCTAAAGCTCACTGTATTGTAATTATGAGCATTAATTTACTTTTCTCACTAGCCTGCCTTAGCTGTGACTTTGGTCATGTCTGCCATGTGTGGTTCTGTAGCAGTGCTCTTGCTATACAGTAGCATAACACTGTTTAGATAATGGACAAAATGTACATGATAGCCCACTGGGAATGAATGTTCTCTATCAGGGTATTAATGTATGGCATCATAAGGTAAAATAAACAAGTATGTCACTTTATAGAAGCATATATATGCTGCTGTAAAACATGGATGGGAAAAACAGATGGATGCCATCTTGTTTACACTTATAAATCCAACTTTGCTGTTTAAGGAGTGCAAAATAAAAAAGTAAATAAAAAAGTAAATAAAAAGTAAAAAAAATTTGCCACTGTACTTTCAAAAAGCTACATTTAGCAAGCATGGAAAACAATTGCTGCAAGTGTGTGTGTGTGTGTGTGTGTGTGTGTGTGTGTGTGTGTGTGTGTGTGTGTGTGTGTGTGTGTGTGTGAAAACAAGAGCGCACATACCTCTCAACGCCTTCGCTCAAGAATTTTGGAAAAAGCCTATAATAATGGGGCACGAAGACCTAAAATCAGGGATAATTTTTAAATACAACCCTAATTCACTAAAGTAAATAAAACAAGAGTTTTTATCACCATGTATTTTCTGAAACGTAAGCAGCATGAAGTGGTGATTTACCAGAAAATCAAACATTTTCTGAGGAGCAAAGGAAAATATGAGGCAAAAGAATGGTTGTTCAACAAAAAAATGACCAGCTGAGAGGCATGGGGGAGGCAGTGAGTTATGCAGTAGCTTGCACTGTATGATTGTTTTTCATGCATTGATCACAGAGACATCTGAGAAATACTGTCAAGAAAGTGGCTGGAGTTTCTGGTTACAGATCTGTGCATGTGTGTTTCTGTGTGTCTGTGATTGTGAGACTTTGTTTGTGTGTGTGTGTGTGTGTGTGTGTGTGTGTGTGTGTGTGTGTGTGTGTGTGTGTGTGTGTGTGTGTGTGTGTGTGTGTGTGTGTGTGTGTGTGTGTGAAGATTAAATGTTTTTTGGATGTAAATTACTTACTCCAACAACATTTACAAAAGCTTCAGCAACTCTGAAATATTAGGTGGGGGAACTATTTTACATCAAAACTATAAGCAATGTATATACTAATAAAAACAAATACCAAGCACTTTTAACAGATAATCCATTATCTAAGTTCAGTAATGTCTGAAAGGGTGGGTGTTACAGGGAAATAACAGTCACCCATCCCATCAGGCAGTATTGCTAGCTTATCCCATTACCACTGAATCTGTATGTTTCGTGTTATTCAGGTACTATCCCCTGCCTACCAAATGTCTGATTAGCTCTGTGGTGTTTTGTACTGTGATTTCCTCAAATATTAGTGCAGTGCAGATGTGCAGAGCTTGTCTATCAATTCCTATCTTAATTGATTACAGGTTTGTAGCAAGAGTGAGGGAGACTTGAAAATAATATGGTTTACTCCAGAGGTAGCAGGAAGGGAGTATAGGAGGTAGGTGGCTACAGAAAGTGCTCTATCAGTGACTTTTATGACAGAATATTACATTATTCCCACACATGCCATTGGCTGAATCAGATATCCTACTACAGGCATACACCTGTGAGAAAGTGTATAACCTATGCACTCCCTGTCTGCATCTTAAAAAAATACAAGCTGAGGTTATATGGCTTGTATGTATGTATGTATGTATGTATGTATGTAGCAAAGCCGAATGACTAGCACTGTTTGACAGAGGGTGGATAAGAAGTCTGAAATGAAATGGTACACTGTTAATAATAGTCTTCAGGGGGCAACTAGGAGCACAAATAAATTTGCCGTGAAAGGGACACATTCACTGCTATTTGCTGAAGCTAATTACACTTATAATAAGATCATATGAGTAGAGTCAAAGGCAAAACTGAAAGGGAACTAAATATAAATGCAAACTTTTACAAATCCAGGGCAGTTCATTATACACTGAAACCCAAACTAAAAATAGAACTGCAAAATATGGACAATGCAAGGGCCATGTTAAGTGGAGTATATAGATCATATGTATAGTGCCACTACTCAAAAGGAAGAAAATTGGATATATGTATATATGAGGATCTGAATATGACTGTTACCCTTATACTAAAAATTTTACAGCACCTCTTGTTTAGAACTGAAAATATGATTACATGCCTTAAGGAGATGACACATTTATAAGACAGTAGAGAGGACTGCAGAAATTCTTTAAGATAAACACTAACATCTGGCATTATTGGCTGACTGTATTTGTCCATGATGACAGACTGCAAATATAAGAGGTTTCAGTATAATAGACTGATTTTCAGAGTTGCATCTGAGTCGGCGGGTCTATATTAGAACACTGAAGTTTCAAAACTTTGAGTGTTCTAATATCGACCCGTTTTCAACAAATGCTGAAAATATCGAAGAAACAGAAAACCAAATTTTTTCCTAGGGAAAGAATTTGGTTGTCCATTTCTGTTGCTTTGGTATTTTCAGCTCTGTAGAAATATAGTGTAGTACCAAAACACGTAGGAATAGCCAGTAACCCAAAATATAATACTGCTATAGAAACGAAACACGTTGGCAACTCTATAATGGGCAAAAACGTTTAATGGAAATAAAAAATGAGCGCTTTCGCGTGGTCCATCCACGCTTCATCAGATAAATTACCAGATATCTAATCAGAGTTTATATACTTCCGCTGAAGCGCGGGAAAAACTGCTCATTGATCAATTAACTTAAAATGAACACTTAGTTCTTCATAAGGCATGTTACAAAATGCGTATTCTACACATTGAAATTCTACACTTCTGGTGTGTTAAAGAATAACACAGAAGACCAAATTGTGAATACAAAATAATGTAACAAATGGAAACTCTATTATTTAAAAACACAAATATGGAAGGCGCTTTATAAGTGTCAAAATCAGTTAAGAAGGATGAATCTATCCACATAATATTTATACTGCCTTAAACAGATCATAAACATTAGAAATGAATATATAAAAACATATACATAAAATTAAAACAAAATATATCTATAAACAAGTAAACATCATGTTGTGTATATATAACATTATTCAAAATCATAAATATGTACTGAATTTAATAACTGATTGTGTGTATCCCTTTACCTACAATGTAAATGTATGGTAAGGGATAGGAACATGTAAACTACAAACAATATATATAAGGATATATGAATAAATTCAGTTTGAGTTGAGTGATATCTCCAAATGAAAAAATAATAAAAATGCGCAGAATACATTATGCAAATATGCACATTTAAAAACGTGTGTGTGTGTAACTTTGTACTAAAAATATACATTAGTTAATAATTGTTTAATGAATTAATGATTTAAAATTGAGTACATCTAGATGAAACATACAATATGTGAAGGACCACGTGCTCACTTCTTAGATATTAGTGCTGGTTTAATAGAGACATGGGCATTAATCCCTGGCTCTATATGTGCACCTAATCTCAATATCCAGTTAAGCTCCATGAGTGCCAAATAATTCTCTTTGTCTCCCCCTCTTTGATCCTGTTTTACCTCTTGTAAGACCCTAAAACAAAATGAGTGGGTGGAATACTCCATAATATGTTTAGCCAAAGCGTTGGTGTCTGTGGCTTTACGTATATCATACAGGTGATTGTAAATGCGTTCCTGTAGCTTTCTCTTTGTTAACCCTACGTAAAAAGCCTCGCATTTGGTACAGGTGGCAAGGTATATCAAATTACGAGTATTACAAGTTGCTCGAAAGTATGGTCTAAAGACATAATCAGTGTTAGGATGTTTAAAGTACTGTGTCTTAGTTATATACTTGCATCTGTTGCAATTGTAGCAAGGATAGGTACCAAAATCCTTGATTTGAATGCTATTGACTAACTTGTTGTCTTCTTCTATTTTAATGTGTGAGTCACCACATAGGATTCTTTTGAGATTCCTGCTATTCTTGTAGGTAAATCTGGGGCGTTTACTGATGATGTCCCTAGTGTGAGTGTCAATAGTTAAAATGTGCCAATTATTATAAATGATCTGCTGTATCTTTTGTATATCACTAGTATATGTAATGATGTAATTAATATGGTGATTTGTGGCATCTGCTCTCTTATAAAATCTAGAGTCATATTTCGTGTGTTTCAGAGCTGTGTTCTCCTGTTCTACAGGTATGGTGCCGCCCAAAACCTCAAATTTAACATTGTTAACCATGGAAGAATTATAACCTCTATTAATGAATAGTTTCTCTAAGAAGTGTGCTTCTTTTTTTAAAACTTCCATGCTACTGCATAGTCTCTGAATCCTAATAATCTGACTCTTGACTATGGCTTGAAAGGTATGTCGGGGATGCATGCTATCAAAACATAGCATCGAGTTTTTCCATGTGGGCTTCCTATATAAAGTTGAGTCTAACCTGCCCCCTTTGGTGAAACTAAGAGTGACATCTAGGAAGTTTATTTCTTGGTTAGAAATTTCTTGAGTAAAACGTAAAAACGTAGTGGTGGTATTTAAATATTGCAAAAAGGATTCAAACAATTCCAATGTACCTTCCCAAATTATTATAATGTCGTCCATGAAACGCCTATAGAGCTTAATAAGCTTAAAGTTCTCATGTGTAAAAAGATATAGTTTCTCCCACCACAAGACTACCAAATTGGCATAGGTGTTAGCGCAGGGGGTGCCCATGGCTACCCCCCACTTTTGTAGGTAACTAGAACCACCAAACATAAATGCATTATTAAACAATACTAGCTCCAAGAGCTGACCTATAAGTATAATTCTGTCACTAGAAAAACTGGTCTCCTTGGATAATAATTCATTTATATACTGCATACCAATGTCATTTGGTATTGAAGTAAACAAATCCTTAACATCCAAAGTGATAAGAAGATATGATAGATGACTATCTAGTGTTAATTCTTTGATGTCATTTAAAAGGTCATAAGTGTCTTTAAGTATGGTGGGGGACTGATTCACTACAGGTCTCAAAATGTCTTCTATTAGCTGAGAGACATGTGCTGTGATCCATTGATCCCCCGATACAATCGGTCTCAGCGGAACTGGATATATACCTTTGTGCACTTTGGGTATCCCTTTTATAACAGGGGTGGTGGGGTGTTCTATATACAAAAACTCATAAATTTCCTGGCTGATCTGGCGACACATGAGAAGGTCATAAAGAACATCTTTGACAGTTTTTACAATCTTTATCACTTCCTTAGATGTTATGGGGGTGTATGTGTCAACTTCCGATAACAATTTGGACATACTAGTAACATATTCCTGCCTGTCTAAAAGAACTACTCCCCCTCCCTTGTCAGCTGGTTTGATGACAATGTGAGTGTTCTGTTTAAGTTCGCTGAGGGAGCGATTTTCTTCTGGGGTCAAGTTATAAAATCTGCCTTTCTTATCTGTTTTACTAAACATCAGATAATATTGGCTTTCACAAGCCCTGAGAAAACATTCAATATGTGAAGGCATGACAGGAATAAATGTGCTTTTTGTTCTGGGCAATGCATCTCTCCGTTCATAAGCTGTGTTGTCATTAAATAGCAATTTCAAGCATAACTTTCTACAGAACAATCTTAGATCAAGTAACGTATCAGTCAATGTAGCCGGAGTAGCCGGAATGAAGCTAAGTCCTCTATTTAGTACCTGTATGCTAGTACGATCCAAAGCAAGGCTAGAAAGGTTGAAAAATAGATCAGAAGTCAGTTCTTTTTCCTTCTGTTGTAGCTGGGTAATTCCGCTGAGTACTTCCTCTTGCGGGAATCCCTGCTGCGAGATCGCCCCCTGTTGGGATGTACTAGAGGCCGTTTCTGATACGGTAAAAAAGTAGCCAGAGAAGATAAGGCACTGGAAGTGTTCTTAGGAATGGCTCCCGTAGTCACGGGAGGTGCCTGATGAAAAAAAGCTTCCTGGTTGGGAGGAGGCGTGTCAATATGGTTGGTTTCAGTTATACTGTTCTCCGGTGGGATCGTCACATCCACTTCTCTGTTCACCATAGATGCAGGTATTTGAGGTAACGATGGTATAACAATGTTACTAGCAGCAAGTCTCTTAGGTTGAGAAACAGAAACTGTTTCTGACTGTGGCATGGAATTCAGATTATTAGAGGACTGGTGTCTCGGCCAAACAAACACCTGGCCTTTTTGAAAATCGTGATAGTCACGTAACAGCTTTTTCTGCTTGGTAATTCTCAGTCTATCACTGAAACACATTTATAAGACAGTAGAGAGGACTGCAGAAATTCTTTAAGATAAACACTAACATCTGACATTATTGGCTGACTGTATTTGTCCATGATGACAGACTGCAAATATAAGAGGTTTCAGTATAATAGACTGATTTTCAGAGTTGCATCTGAGTCGGCGGGTCTATATTAGAACACTGAAGTTTCAAAACTTTGAGTGTTCTAATATCGACCCATTTTCAACAAATGCTGAAAATATCGAAGAAACAGAAAACCAAATTTTTTCCTAGGGAAAGAATTTGGTTGTCCATTTCTGTTGCTTTGGTATTTTCAGCACTGTGGTGGAAAGTTACAGGTCGGGTTCAGGTAAGTGTGCGATTGTGTGGACATGAGGGTTAGGGCGGGTTAGGTAAGTTAGGGCTAGGGCGCGGATCAGGTAAGTGTGCAATTGTGTGGACATGAGGGTTAGGGCAGGGTAGGTGAGTTAGGGTTAGGGCGCGGGTGAAGTGACTGTGTGATAGTGACGGACCTTAGGGTTAGGGTTTGGGTTAAGGTAAGTGGATAGTTAGTGGTGTATGTATAGTTTAGTGTAGGGTTAGGTGTAGTTTAGGTGTATGTGTGTGGATTGCTGTTTGTTTGGTGTGCTTGTGTTGTGTATATGTGTTTTGGAACAGCAATTTTTTTCCCTAGGAAAAAAATTCGCTGTTCTGTATGTTCAATGTTTTAAATTTTCGATTGATAGGGTTCGATATTAGAACACTCAAAGTTTTGAAACTTCGGTGTTCTAATATAGACCCAAGTCTGTCACTGGCAAACAATGGGTGAAGCATTCCAGGGAATCCTTAGCAAGAAACATGTTACCATAGTAATATCCTGTGGTAAGGAAGAAGGATGCCAAAGACTTTGATAACTGGTGATGTGTAATAGTCAAGCTATTTGGAAATAAGTTCATGGGAAACAAGAAAAAGTATGAATTATTTAAAGATAATATATAACAATTTGGGAATGGGATTAAAAAACACACTGGGGGGATTCAATAAAGCCTACATGATCATTTTGACTGTGTGAGTGTTGTGGCGTGATGCACACATGGCTGTGAAATGTTTTAGATTCAGTAAACTCTAAGTAGCGGCATGCACTCACGCACACAGAAACTTCTGTAACATGCAAATCACAGCATAAGTAGCTGAACTGCATGCTAATAAGCAAATCAACATGGTGGAGTGATTCAACAAGCTGTAAAGTAACTGTATAGACTCCGTTCTCGTGTTGGCCATATAGTTGAAAGTTTTCTGAATACAGCCACATAAATGAGTCTACATGGAAACAAGAGCAAGTAAATGTCCATACATTTGTACAGAACAGAACCTAACTGTAACCCCACACACATTATGATATTATCAGACATGTTGGATGCTAGAAAATTATATTAACAATAGCAAAAATTCCTTTTTAAGTGTCATGGCATAACTGCAGCTTTGCACCCCAACCCCTAAATGAACAATGTACTTGTAACTAATGTAGACAGCTTAAAGTGCAAATCCCATGAAACATAGAATCCAAAACCTGCATTCCTCTGTATACATCTATACCTCAGTAATACCCTCACTTGACGGTACAACATTGGGCTCCCCTTCAGTTTCCCTGCCTACACGGTTGCCAACTGTGTAGCTCATGGCTGTCAGCATGGTGAAGATGCAAATGCTGTCAAAACTAATTAGTATTGGTAAATCCCAAAAACTTGTAAATGTGTAGGGATGTTCTCTTTGTGTAGGCACTTCCACAGTGTTCGTGCTGAATGCATGGCAACAGTGAATGATGACATCAGAGGTGTTTGCCAGGTTACACCAACAGAGGTGTACATCTAGGTTTGTGAAGTATAAAAGTGCATGTAAGCAGTGCATAGTTCGCAAGCTCTGTGTCATCCTCTTTATTCTCTGTTAAAATGTATCATATCTGTCTGCATTAAGTTAAAATGTATTTTTTAATTTTCGTTCTTGGTTGCACAATGCAGCACTTTGAGCAACCACTGAAAATGGAACAATGAATGGCAGGTTTCTCGGTGCTTGTCACATAACTATTCTTGTGACAGTGTGTATATGTGTAGGGCTGGAGTAATGAAGGTCCTGAGTTCTACTACAGGGTCTGCAGCCTTCTCTCTACTTCTTGAGCTACGTATTTGCATGATATCAGAACCACATGCAAAAGTAATAAGATCCCCTGTATTCACCTTATTTTAGAGTTGGTGCACCCAGCATCAGTGCATGCAGAGGTGCGTAGGGGCACATTGTGCACTAATGGGCACCAACAGAGTTCATATATTCAGTAAAGTAGCAGATTTTTTATAGGTGCTAATTACAGCATAAGCAGGTGATTTTCAGTATGGTAGAACTATTCAACAGGCTATAAAGCATCCATGTAGCCTACAATCTGTTTTTTTCCTGCAGACTTCAATACCATAGAAGTAGAGACATGGAAATTCTAAACCTGAAATAAAATTGTCTCAACTGTTCTATTTGCAAGTTAAGTCCTGGATGCTAGAATGTATTCTTTAATGATATTAAGGCATATCCTTATATTTCTTAACATGGTGCAGTAATGAAGTAAATAGTGGTGGATTGGTATAAAAAGTACCTTAGCATGTGACAGCAGACACTTATTTTACTTATATGTGTCCATTACTAAAGCTTTCTTTCTTATCTCTCTCTGTTTTTCATTGCAGTTTTTGTGTGATGTGCCGCATGGCACAAATAGCGGAAGTGGGTAATGGCTGTGTTTGTCTGGTTTGTGTGAAGCATGGTGGACCCCCTACAAAGCAGATGGCCAAAAATAGTAACTGGACACATTCAATTAATGCCTTTGGCCATTGTGAAAACCTGCCCAGGAGTACAGATGATACTGCGTTCTAGTACAGCGTGTGCAACCTTTCTTTTACTGCTGTGACAATGCAGCTTACAGCAATGAAGTGCAACACTGGCAACTCTTTCCTCAACATTCTTGTGGCAACGGGTTCAAATGCACTATATTCCATATGGTATTATTTTTACTGATGTTAGCAATGTGGCTCGCATTTGCACACCACTTACCTTTACACAAACAGGTGCAACTCACATGCATGTACACTTTGTTAACCATAGTGAAAATCTGCTGCTCACTTTGCTATGGAACTGTATATATGATGCTTTCTTATTGGTGTTTATTGTCCACTTCCTTTGTATGACATAAAACTACATGTAGAAACATTGCAAATTCAGGGCACATTCTAAGTATACATCATATATTCACAATACATACAGTAGATGTGTTGCCCCCCCCCAGCAGTAAAGCCCTGGGGGTCAGTAGTTTTTTACACACATATCAACCACACTACAAAGTGTAATATATAATGCTGTGTGCTCCCTCATAGACAGGGCCAATTGGTGGCACCGACAGCCTTGCTCTGCTAAACTGAAACATCTAACTATACTCAGTGAGGGTACTTGTGTTTTTACACAGCTAGGCTTCTACACACCTTGGACACACTCTAAAGTTAGGCTACTGGCCTCATATAAACCTGTGAATCTATGTGCCTATGCAGGTCACCCAACCTGTTGTCCCCCACATAGCCTGCTTATGTCATCTACCGTAGGTTAACCTGCAGTCATGTAAAAGTCAGACTTGTGCTGTGGCACTTGCGTAAAGTACTAAGTTCTGTAGTCTGTATACTTAGGTAGGGGCTCTGTTCTCACTGCAGTCAAATGTGCATGTGTTTGTTTGTATGTGTGTGTGTGTGTGTGTGTGTGTGTGTGTGTGTGTGTGTGTGTGTGTGTGTGTGTGTGTGTGTGTGTGTGTGTGTGTGTGTGTGTGTGTGTGTGTCCAGTCAGAAGATCAAATATGTGTCCTGCAGTTGTCATCCCAATCCCATAAATTGACAGTATTTTGATACTTGCACCTGCCTGCACATCCATTTCAGGGAGGCCTCCCACTTTCTTCTCTCTAACATGCACTGCTGATGTCATCCACTATAAGTTGACCTGCAGACATGTAAAAGTCAGACTTGTGCTGTGGCAGTTGTGTAAAGTACTGTGCTCTATTGTCTGTGTACTTAGATAGGTAAGGGTTCTCTTTTCACTGCAGGCAACTGGGTGCATGTGTGTGTCAGTACTCAGCAGACTAGATGTGCTAGCCTACAGTTATCCTCTCCAATGGCATGGCTTGCCAGTATTTTGATACTTGCACCTGCCTACATATACATTTCAGGCAGGCCTCTCACCTTCCTCTCTCCAACGTGCACTGCTGATGCCATCCAGTATAAGTTGACCATCAGATATGTAAAAGTCAGACTTGCACCATGGTGCTTGCATATAGTACTGTGTACTTAGATAGGTAGGGGTTCTAAATTCACTGCAGTCAGAAGTGTGTGTGTGTGTGTGTGTGTGTGTGTGTGTGTGTGTGTGTGTGTGTGTGTGTGTGCGTGTGTGCGTGTGTGCGTGTGTGCGTGTGTGTGTGTGTGAGTGAGCTGTTACTTGACATTACAGAGACCCTTTTACACCAGCATGTGTGACACTGTATCAGCATATGCTTAATGGACAATGCTGATGTACCACCTTATGCTCAACAGATAATGCTGATGTAATCAACTATATCAGATTATTGCATATGCAACTATCCCATTAGGGCAGGATCAGACACTGGCCTGGAGCCCAGGCAGATGTCATCTTAGGTTCATAGGATGTTACTAAGCTATTGCCCCTAGGCCTTTATAAGCCTAGCCATGTTATACTATTGTTCCCTTATTTACCAAGTTGTATGGTCTATATTTTCTGCGCAAGTGTATGATCAGTACAGACCACCACCCTTATCCAAGAGGTACATGAGTGACACACGTGGGGTAAATTTACAGTCTCCCACCCAGTTGTCTAAGTTACGCTTAAATAGCGTCATTGAGGAGCTCTTTTTTACGTGAATTTGGAGCTTGTTCTAGAGGAGTAGCAATCGCTGGGAGACGTATCTGTCTCTCCAGCATGTCCTGTTAATGTCACATGCTAGTTTAAGATCCCTAGAGTGAGTGAATCTTGTCCCATGTGACTTATGGATGTGCAGCATTTGCATTAGGGCAGGGTTTGAGACTGGTCTGTAGGCCGGGCACAGGTTGCCTCTCAACAGCCTATAAGATACAGAGTACAGTTATAGGGCCTTCAGTCTGTTCATGAAGGTCCAGTGTTGCTGGTTCTGAATTGTCTTGGTGAGAAACCTCTGAGGTCTCTCCAGCTGCTGCAGGTGTCTGGTGAGGTCCATACTGAAGGGGCCATTGTACTCTGTTAGTGGTCTGATGAGGGATGCATACAGGGGAGTTCTAACACCCTTAGCTCTAGATGTGATGCCCTTACTTATGAGATGTGTGTCATAGAAGACCTTCCTTACCACTGTGTATACATGGTGATTGAAGTTAAGGTTATCAACCTGTGTTCCCAAATCTCTCACCACAGGGTTTCAGCTAAAGGGGTACTGTTAATATTGTAATGTACAGGGACTTCCCCTTTGATGAAAGGGATGATAATGCATTATTTTGTGTTTATTTGGACTCTGTGGCTTTGGCACCCGTAACTTGTCTGTGTAAGTCCTTTTGTAGTATGTCAATATTGTTGGGAGACTCATCGGCAAACATGGTAAGCCACATGCCATCTATTTTCCCCTAGACGTCTGATAAATACCTCTCAAACAGTAGAGGACCTAGTACAGATCTTTGTGGTACACCAGTGGTAATCAGTCTGCTGCTACAGGTGGAATCCTCAACTTTGACTGTACGTGTTCTGTCAGTGATCCTGTTGGCTACCAATCTAGTGACATATGGGTTAATTCCTAGCTGTGCAAGTTTCTCAATGATGCCTAGGTGGGGGATTGTGTCAAAAGCCTTGGCTAAGCCAAGATAGGCTGTATGTAGTGTGTTGCCTTCATCTAGAGCTTTGGTGACATTCTCAAAGAAGTCAACCAGGTTTAATAAGCATAATCTACCCTTAACAAAGCCAAATTGTGTCAGGTCAAGAGTTTAAAGGTCACCTATGTGTTTACAAATAAGGTCCATGATTATTCTCTACTTGGCCTTGCAGATAAGTCTGGTTAGGCTTATGGGCCTATAGCTCCCAGGGTCAATTGATGGACCCCTTTTGAGCAAGGGAATTATTATTGCTGTGTTCCACTCTGGTAGAACAAAGCCAGTACTTACACTGTGGTTGAAGAGACTGCCAATCAAGAGAAAAACAGCTGAAATGAAGGCAAATACAGTGGTGCCAAAATATCCAAATAGTAAAGTAAAACAGAACCACTGTAAACCATGCACAAGTTCAATACAAATCCAGATTTATTGTTGCAAGTTAAAACTTTTACCACAAAATGGGTTCCTCAGGCAGGTTTTAATTTGCAACAATAAATTTTGATTTGGATTGAACTTGTGCATGGTTTACAGTGGTTCTGTTTTACTTTACTAGCTGAAGAAAGTGCCAACTGGTTTTGCTAGGTCCTGTTTCTATCCATTTAGTAGGCAGCCTGGGATGTTATCTGGTCCCACAGAGGCTGTGTTTTTGGCCATGGAGAGTGTAGTTATGAACTGCTCTTTGGAGATACTAGGTAGAGGACTGGTGACAGGTATGTTTTGGGGTATGTCTGGTGGGGACAGGAGGGGTGAAGTTTGTCCCAAATCTGCCTGCTAGCAGGTTAGAGATGTCCTCAGGGCCAGTATGAGTGGTACCATCCACTACTAGTTTGTCACAAAGCTGTCCCTTCCCTTTTATATTTCTGACATAGCTAAAGAATGCCTCCTGATTATCTTTAGCTAGGCATGCTAGTTTAGCTTTGTGCTTGGCTTTAGAGGACTGTACAAGCTAATTTGCTTGTTCAGGTTGTGGAGGGTGTCCTTCCTCTGCTGAGTCAATTCTCTTTTTTTTCTTAGACATTACTTTCTTCAACTTGGTGTATAACATATTTATGCTTGATGCCCATCAGGGTGACTTGTTTTTCTATGAGGAACTTGTTTTGATTTGTTCAGGTTCAGCCGACTGTATACATTTGCATAGGTGTTTATAAACAAAAGTTGTGTACACTTCTGTATAGTAGTCATTGCTAACAGTGGTAGCAGGGGGTTGCAACTATTTATGGCATCACTTAGGAGGGTATAGTTTTATTGGGAGAAATGTTTCATCCTTTTTGCTCTTGAGGGAGTGTCAGGTATGATCAGTAATTCGAACAAGACTGAATTCTGATCAGACCTGACCAGAGAGACAACGTACAGGGATTAGTGCAAAGAACCCTCATGTTTGTGAGCACATAGTCTAGGACATTTGAGCCCCTTGTAGGGGTGCAGACTATCTGTTACAGAGCATTTGTATTAATAAAGTCCAGGAACCTTAGGGAGGACATGTTTGTGCTCATATATGACTCCCAGCTGATGGAAGGATAGTTGAAATCACACATGACCAAGGTGTTTGGCTGTATAGTGAGTGACTCAAGTAGGCAAAGTAATTCTCGTGGTTCATGGTGGGGGACCTATAGCTGACAATGATATGGAAGGGAGTTTTATCTACAGTTAGTTATACTGGAAATAGCGCTACAGAATCATACTGTTTGACCAGTATTGTATACACCTCCACCTTTGGTTCTTTCATACTCGTTTTGATATCTGAACATGTGGAAGGCATTGTAGCCTTGCATGGACAGGGGACTCTCTGTGGCCTTGAATCTTGTCTCTGGGACTGCACAGACATGGGCATCTCGCAAGGTAAGGGATGCTTCCTGTGAGTGCAGTGTCTGATTTACATTCCTTGCATTAAGCAGCATAACCTTTAGTTTGTCTCTAGTGGATTTTTTACATTGGGAATTTAGTGTTCTGACATTGCCTAAAAAGGCCACTATGGGGGAGGCAAGTACCTTTGCCAGCAACCAAAAGATAAGAGGCAACAGATGAAGACCATCTCTGGCAAAGCAGAATGGTCTGTCGACCATATCTTCCCAGGCTGAGAGATACTGGATCCCCCTGGATTAACAACAGAAGATAAGCCAATTGCTGAAGTCAATCATTTTTTGTTTATATGGTGGCATTATCCCGGTTGAAGGTGGAATGCTACTTAGGGCTAGAAACATACCTGTCTGGGACAGATAATCTGAGAACTCCATCTTGCCTCTCTTTGTATAGTACAGTGAGGAATGTCGCCAGTCATTCACTGCAACATGGACTGTGACAGAGTCATAATGCTACTTGATGCTTAGAGCCTTGACTGCATGCATGATCTGACGAACCCTGGCACCTGACAGGCAACTGACCATGACCTTCTGCTTGTCCAGCTTGGCAAGGGGAACATCTGTGTGTCTCACTATGGAGTCGCTTATGACTAAGACATTTGGTTTTGAGGCATTTTGCCTTTGGGACTTATTGGCAGAGACACTGTTGTTTGTATTATTATATGTAGTGGGTTCTGTTGGGTCGGCAGTGTGTGCAGTAGGTTTGTGCTTGGGATATTTGGCAGGTTTCTATCGAGTACCTCTGAGTATGTGGGTTTATGTGTTGTGAGCTTGTTATGTGCAAGAGGTGAACTGTGTGTGCTGACAACGTGTTTGATATCTGGTTTGTTGTTATGTGAGAGAATTGATTCTAAATTCATAGTATACATACAGCTCTCACATGTTGCATTAGTTTGTTTTATCACTAATTTGTTGTCAGTATACTTGAGACAATCACTACATTGCCTCAGGATACCCATGTCAATCAGGCTGCCTGGAGAAATGGTGGGAAACTGTCCATCCATTATGGAAGATATATACTGTAGTAACTAGTGGATAGTGGGCTAGATGGACCAGGTTTTGCAGTAAGACTAACAAAAGGTGTCTATTCTGTGGAGGGCTAGGGTTAGAAAAATGTGTCAATGTTTCACAACGAATAAGTTGCTTGCAGGGCAGCAGTGCAAGCTCGGAGCAGCTCCGGTAAACAGATTGCAGATCCAGTCAAACATGAAGCTGTAATACAAGTGAAGTTAAATGATTTTAAAAAGGTAAGCAAAGGGAAAGGTGAAGACTGGGCCTCATTCTAGCAATCCCTAAATCAGATGGCTGCAGGGGTCATTTTTACTGTAAGAGGGCTGGTTTTAGTGCTCAAATGATACCAAACAGTCTAGATCCAACAAGCCTGAATCTAGCCTATGCTATAAAATGCAGAAGTACTAGAAATTCAAAGTGCAGAAAATCGCAATCACAACAGCAGAAAAAGCAATTTAAATAAAGCAGTAATTCTGTAGAACACTTCAACAATAGTAGACAACAATCCTTCTTAGTGTGAAATAAGTGGTCTGGAACCTAAGTACTTAAACCACAACTAAGACATGTTCAGAGTAACAGACACAATAAGCCTTCAACCAGCAATTTCCAGCTTAGACGGATGTAGTCTATCCTTTCCTGCCACAAGAGTCTACACCACAAACCTTCCTAATGTAAAACAACTGATTTGGAGACCAAGTGCCTAAACCATAACAAAAACACTTAGAATCACAGGCACAATAAGCATTCAAGTCACAAGTTCCAGCTCAGAAGGGCAAAAGATACCATCTTCTCCCATAAGAGTGTCGACTACAAACCTTCTTAATGTAAGACAACTGGTCTGAAGCCCAGTTGCTTAAACCAACAATAGGATGCTTAGAATAACAGTTACAATTTAATGCAATACCTGACAGATGACAGTGACATGTCTTTTAATCTACCCACACACAGCATATCATGGTTAGTAGGCCCTGTGTTATCTTGATGAGAAAGCCCTGTGGTCTGTCCAGCTGCTGCATGTGTCTGGTGAGGTAAATGCAAAATATAGCATTATACTGTATTACTGTTCTGATGAGTTTGATAACAGTGCTGTCATACAATCCTGTGATATGAATGTGATGACATGTCTTATGATGTGCACCATACATATGTACTGGAAAACATTAAAGAGAAAATATATAAAGTAATGAGACACATTGCAGTTCCTGACTTCACAACCATTACAAGAGAATACACTAACACTGACATGATGATGCTATCCACTGTATAATTTGGCAAGGCAAATATAAGTAACAGATACAATTATCAGTTCAACAACACAAATGCAGATATACTAGGCACTAAAGTAGCTATGCACCCTGTGCATCAGACACAAAGCTTTTGTATCATTGAATCTGAAGTTGAGAAAACAGGAATATGACACAATTATCATCACTTGCAAAGGGTGCTGTGTGTGTGTGTGTGTGTGGGGGGGGGGGCAAGAGGCCTAGGCTGACACAAAAGGTTGCTGAGTGTGTGTGTGTGTGTGTGTGTGTGTGTGTGTGTGTGTGTGTGTGTGTGTGTGTGTGTGTGTGTGTGTGTGAGGGAGAAAGTGAAGCAGGCAGGCTGTATGTGTGTGTGTGTCTGTAGGGGTCCTACATATGAAAATGGTGTGTGAGAGTCTGCATGAACACAGCCAAGCTCAGTACTATCCCTATGTCTTGGTATGTCTGACAGGTGTGAGCCATGCATGGTAGAGGTGTCAGTTCATTGTTGTTGCCCTTGACTATGAGAACTGGCTTTGACAGGAGTTGCTCTGGCACCTCCATGCCCAAAATCAGATGCAGTGCTTCTACCTGAGTGCGACTGAAGTCTACTGGAGTTGCTCCCTTCACAGGAATGTCCAGGACCGTGACCACATGACCTGCCACATCTGGGTATGGACAGCACACTCACCGATTGACCAACAAAAGTACTGCCACTATGGGAGCAGGATTGGGCATGGCCACATTGCCTATCAGCAAATGTTGTGGCTGACCTACACCCACCAGGATTCTGTTCCCCTCCCAGCAGATGTTCCATCACAGACACTGCTTGTTCCAATGTGTTATTCATCTGATCCAGTGAATCGGTGACATAGTGGAGGCAGAATGCATGTCAGACTGTGCCATATCCACAACTCTGAGCATTTGTCTGGAGTGTCTTTCTGAATGTGCTTGTGCCTCCATGACGGCCCTAAACATATGTTGAGTGACATGGGAAGAGATACCCACACCAGTTGGAGTAGGGACAGCAGGTCCCCTCTGAGAACCCATTTCAACCCTCCTGTGTGGCTCCTCACCAACACTTTGGCCAGACTCAACAGGCACTGAAGCTGCAGAAGCCATGCCTCGCTGTTCAATTTCTTCGCCTTCCACCTGTCCTATATCTGTGGGATCAGTGGACTGGGTAGACATAGGACTACTGGCTGTGACAAGGGAAAAAGCAGAGGGTGGCTGGATGTCAACCTCTGTGTGAGAGTCAACCTCTGCATCCCCTGAGTGTGCCGCAGTTTCGCCAGCATCATCATCATCATCATCAGTGTCTATGCTGACATCAGGTGGCACAGGGCCCACACTCCCACTGTCATGATCAAGAAAAACAGGCATACATTAATGCCTACACAACTATGGTGCAATATATGCTAAACAACTAACAGTGTTGCCACTGTTACAGACAGGACAGCAATACACACAACAGGCCTAAAATTACATATTATGATATTTCTATAAACTGATCTGCAGTACTGAAATAAATTTATTTGGATTAACATCTACAGGAGGAATATGTCACTGGATTCCTGATGATCTTGAAATAATCAAGAGGTGAGGGCAACATCATTACATCTAATAGTAAGACAGAGAGTAGGACATGTACTCCTCTATATTTGCGTGAAGTCTACGTTCAACAAGAATGTGGCTGACAACTCCAAAATTAGCTTATCACTGTACCAATCTTCAACCTCCTCCCAAAAATGACATGTGACGCAGAACTAACTTTTATTTCAATTTTTTTGCCGTACAACAGTATTCAAATGGTCATATAACAAAGCATACCTGGAAGCTCTTCTTGGGACTGAGAAGGAGTGGCGCTCACATCAATGACATGTTGTGGTCCACTGTGCTTTGAGTTGTCCTGTTATAGAAGATTTGCCAGGAATTCCTCATTGGGGGTGAGAGGTGGTTCTGCAGCAGGCCCACACCCAGTTACCCTCAGATCTTGGGCAACATCAGCTGCATGCTTCCATGCAGAGATGATCATGTCGGGGGCTCTGTGGTTCACTTGCTCATAGGTCTGTCTGTGGCTGCCCACAGAATTTATGTTGGCAACTATCTGCTGCCATAGTCTCAGCCTCTCTGGCATATTGGGACAACCCCCTTCCCAGAATAAAAGCCCCATGTAAATGGAGCTTGTCAGCAGTTATGGTATTTTCAGCCTCACTGAATAGAGGTCACCACCTTAATGACATTTTTTGTCCTAAAAGATAACAGAATGTTAATACACATAAGTATCACATAAATACAAAGTAACTGTTGCCAGATAAAACAGTTAAAGTAAGCAGTCAGTAGAACCCACTGAAAAACATACGCTTTCTGCAGATGTTAAAAACTAACAACAGGAAGGATGCAAAACAAGGAGAGTAGGAAGAGCAACATATCCTCATATGTGCAATAGCAGTAACTCAACTGTGCCCCCCCACCAAATAGCAGTCCATTCTAGTTTGTGACATAACAGTAACTTTTCTTTGCTCCCCCAACCACAACAGAACAGGCACATGAATCATTTTGCTAATAAAACAGATTTCAAATGCTAAACATGCATTCAAGGGACCTGTCCCTGAAATATTTGTACATATGTATCACACAACTTAATATTTTCATATATTGTAAATCATTTCTACCCCTGAAATGGCTTGACAGACATAGCCATGCTATCAGTACATTTCTAACTAATGCATGCAGATAACAGTGTAAAAGGCTTTTCTTCACATTATTCATTAATATATTCCAACATACGCATTGTGTAGGTAACAAAATGAGAGCATACCTGTTGGAGTTCAATACTTCTCTGTAAAAATAGCTATGGAAATAATTTGCTTTTCTGAACATGTAGCAAGTATCCTCACTATCAATTTGGCTAGCTACACATTTGCCTTATTATAATGGAGCAGATTATTAATGGATTGCATCTGTCTTAGGCTGTGTTTTAGTGATGCTAATTACAGCATAAGCAGCTGAACTGCATGCTAATCAACCAATCTGGTGGAGCAATTGAAGACATTATAAAGCAGCCATAACCATACAGACTACATGCTGTTTTTTCCTGTGGATTTCATAAGTAGTGGAGTACAGACACAGAAAGCCTACATAGACAGAATGTTAAGAGCTGCTGCTGCTTAACTCCATTTGTATGTGATACAGGCTGCAGGCAATGCTGCTGCTGTCAATAAGCCTAGGCCTAGATGGAGAAGTGTTTTCAGGCCGTATTTAACTTATCACAACATGCATGACATGGACATTGTAGAATGCTACAGAGTGGACACAGACACAATACAGGAACCCTGTGACCTCTGCCAGCCTCAACTCAGAAACACAGTCTTTACCTCCCCATGTATTGGCTGTGTACTGCTTCCATCACAGTCAGCCCTAAACCAACACTGTGCCAACCTGCTGCATTTACAAGGTAAGTCCTGAACATGTACTGCATTGTATAATAATGTTATGACATGTCTTTATATTTAATTACTTGGTACAGTAAGCAACTACGAGGTGGGAGATTTGTACATAAATTAATGTAACATGTGACAACAGAGAGTTATTTTACTTGTATGTCCATTAGCAAGTAGTAGGCCTCACACCAAAAAGATTCACATATTGATACCTCTCCAAAGTACTGATGATCACTGCATGCCCTCAGTTTTGCACCATATATTTTGATGGGAAATCATAACAGAGAGAAGTTAGAAAGTAATGAGACATATAGCAGTTTTCGGCTTCACCACCTTCACAAGATCAAACAGGCAGGATGCAAAACAAGGAGAGTAACAGGAGCAACATATCTTTGTTTATGCCATAAAATAGCTCAGCCTGGGTCCACCTCCTGCAAAGAACTATATACCCTTGCATATGCCATGACAGTAACCCACCTTTGCTCCCCACCCCCAAAACAGTAGTCTATGCTTGTTTGTACCATCTAACCTGCCTTTCATTTGATGACAACTGCATGTCATAGTGTTTCCAGTTAATATCCTCACACATTTTAAGGTAAATGCTATAGAATAGCTTACACACTGCATGTTTCTGAGTACTGGTCAGATAACTGATGAATGACTGAGAAACACAGAAAGGTAGGACTCAGCTGTATATTTGCAAGGATTAATCATAACAGGTTGTGTGATCACTAAGTGCACTACATCCAAATATATTACATATAATACATTTACAAATAACAGGTCATGCCTTGATATCAGTGTACATTCAGTTGCACTTGGTTGTGTGAGGAATTATGGCATGTGTTTGCTGCCAAACTATTTGTGTGGCAAAGATGGGTAAGTCCTCCCTCTTGTTTTCTGACAGTGCATTGCAGTGAGAGTTGGGATCCAGACCTAAGTAGTTACATCTCATGTGTACAAACAATTTCCATTGTGTATGTCATAGATTGATTTTCCTTATTTCAATGATTTTTACATTTTTTATCATTTTTTGGGGGGGGCTGTTGTTTGTGGGATGCACTGCTTAGCACAAATGGCTTTGGCTATGCACATCTCATTTGCATGTAGAGCAGCAGTGCACAAACCAAATGAATGGACCACCTAGGTAGCAGACAGGAACCAGACTGCCACAAACATACACTGGATGCATTCAATTAATACTTTTAGCCATTGCACAAACACATTTCCTGGTAGTGCTCACTATCACACAACGTGTTTGTGCAATGGCAAGTGATATGCAACACTTTCAAGTGCTGCTAAACCAGAAAGTACATATTTCCAGTAAGTGCAATACCTGCAATTTGCAGGAAAACATCATTCTACATTGGTCTTGATTTGTGGTAGGTATGGCAGGCATTTCTGGACAGGTTATGAGATTCTATGCCCAAAGATGGGGTGTCCAGGAGTTCAAAGTGTTTGTTGACTCCTAGTAAATGAACATGGGCCCAGGCTGTTGCAGAGGAACTGTCATCCCTTGGATTATAAGACAGAGGCATGGAATAGTCTGGCCCAGACTCTGATCATTGCTCCCTGTATCCTTCGCACTGGTGAATAATGTAGAAATCACTAGAGAGAACTCTTAATGAGGAAGAGGGATACCCTCGACTTTTGGACGGAGGAATGTAGGACTAGGGGAGCACCCCACAAATGTATAAGTATCACTTACTACTTGTAAGAGTGAAAAGCAGGATATAGTCAGGATGTGCATGCTTAATTGTATTTTGCTCTGTTCTGGTTTTTCCACAGTCATCATAGACCGAGAACTGAATGTGTGACCCTATACCACTAGATTGGCATGGATGCAAGACACATGTACTATGTATGCATCTGAACAGTAGAGTTATTTTAACATTAAAATTAAAGATGCATTTATTACCTTATTATACAGTTGCATCAAATTGAGCACTCATTTCTCAACTGTAATAGGAAAGTATGTATGCATTAGTTATAGGTTTGGCTATTAAGTTTTCATTGATATGACAATGTAACATCAGAGCTCTAAAGCAGTGGCACCACTGGCCTGCTGTAAACTGTAATCAGTATAACTAGAAGGGTCTATATTTTAAGATATTTTCAGCGAATACGAAAACAGCGACACATATTGCGCGAACTGCGAAAACACCGAATGCCCTAAACCGTGAAATTCAAAATCTCAAATCGTCATAGTTGGCCAACCTCACCACCCACTACATACTACCTACCCAAACAAAATAAATAAACCACATACATATACTAAACAAAACCTTACTTCTAATCCTACACTAAACCTTGCATACATTACTATCTATGCACTTACCTTAACACGCACCTTAAGGTCCGTAACTATCGCACACTTACCTTAAGGAGCTATACCGCAGAAGGGCCAAATATGATGATTCAACATTTTGAATTTCGCGGTTTAGGGCTTTCGGTGATTTCGCAGTTCGCGCAATATATGTCGCTGTTTTCTTATTTGCTGAAAAGGTCTTTCATGCTTATAATATAGACCCAAGTAGAACACACATATGTGTAATATATGCACATATCAAGGATTGCTTGTTGCAATCTGTACTATATTGTGCATCTGTTAGGAGCTGGATAGTCTTAACAGTAAACAAGGTATTTGTTAGGAGTTGGTAGTCTTAAAAGCAAATGTAACAGAATGGAGTGAAATAATTGTAGCAATGCTTAGTATGTCACATATAAAGTCACTAATGTTCTCCCTTTTTTTTCTCTCACTCCAACCCTTTTCTCTAGTTTTGTTTCCCACAGCACAGCAGGGTAAGCCAGTGGTTGGGGAAGTAAATACTGTGGGAAGAAATAGCCAGGGAATTGTTATGGCTAGGCTTGTATGGGCCCTAGGGTGATAGCTTAGTACCAACCTATGAACCTATGAACCACAGGATCCTCCTGCCCCCAAGCCACCAGCTACAGCACTGCTGCACAGCACATCTGGTGTGGGGCCTGGTAGCACCCCTCTGCTACCTGTACACTACATGGCCCCTCAGGTAGTTCTGCCATACAGGATAGGCCAGTGGTTCCCTCTGGAGCAGTGGCAGAGGTGGTAAATTTATCACCTGTGATGAATTACCAGGATTTATGCATAGTATTGTGCACCACACAGTTGGTGGACACCTACACCAGATGGAGACACTGCTCTCCATCATACATTAAATAGCACAAGGAGATGCAGACATCAGGCACTGCAACCAGTGGTGCAGTGAGGTGAAAGCGATAACAGTCCAGTGGATGATGACTCGATTCCCACTGTCACTCTGCTTGAGACCCATGACATCCCCACCCTCAACCCAACCATGGTGATTATCCACCTCTTGTGTCCTTCACCATCTCTGTCTCTTGTCTTGTTTGCCTTGTCCATCTGCAGTTGCTTCACCTGCCCAACTTACCTCACCCAGACATTCCTACATCCCTTCCCCAACATTCCCCTCTCTCTCTCAAAAAAAAAAAAATCATCCCATACACAGCTTTCGATTTTGCACAGGTGTCTTCATGACACACATGATGTGGTCCAATTCCCTATACAATTGATTGTGTTGTGGTCATTATTCATGTGTCTGGAAGTGACAGTCCAAATTCAGCTAAATTTGTGCATATATGTTCATGTTTTATTCTTGAAGAAATGGATAGCTATGGTTCTTTCCTACATCCTTCCTGCACATTCCTTCCCTCGTTTCACTTTGTTCTTCCCCCTGCTTGTTCCCCTTTTTCACCACTTTCCTATCTTTAGCATTTCTTTTCTTTAAAGAATTACTGCTCAATGGTGTGCATTGCGTATCAACATGTAGCGATGGTAAAAAGCAGCAATATAAGTAGATATATTTAAAGCATCATGCACACTTATATAATTACTACTGCTACCCGTATTCGAACCCAGTAATATTTGCTTCTGACAACAATGTATTAACACTTGCTGCCACACAGTCAGTTAGCTGGCAGATCTATTTTTTACATTCAAAAGTAACTGACACAGTTTAGCAAAGATTTCCCTTTGCATTCCCCCAGGCTTGCTCTCCGTATCACTAATCTCGTATCTTCCCCATTAAATGTGTATGAAGCAGCATTACGTAATCCCCTGTAATATTTTATAAAGCATTATTGCATGATACCTGTTTAGTTTTATACTGCAGTAGTGCAAGACAGTGAACAATGCTGTGCACCAGATGTGAAAGACAGTGATGCTGTAACCGATGGAGTGGGGGCAGATGAATCCCGTGGGACAGGCCTACCCTGCTGTGCTGTGGGAAAAACAAAAAAATTAAAAATTAAAAAATAAAAAGAGAGAGAGAAAAGGGTTGGGATGAGAGAAAGAAGGGAAAAAATTAGTAACTTCATATGTGACATACAATGTATTGATACAAATATTTGACACTATTCTGTTACCTTTATTTTTCACACTACAAACTCCTAACAAATTTCTTCCTTACTTTTAAGACTACCCAGTTCATAACAGAGGCACACTATAGTACATATTGCAGCCACCATTCCTTGATGTGTGCAAATATTGCACATATTCGTGTTCCAGTTCTACTGATTACAGTTTACAGCAGGCCATTTGTTCCACCTGTATAGAGGTCTGAAGTTACATTGTAATAATAATGAAAGCCTAACAGTACTGTATATTTGGGAAGTGTGGTTTTCGAGCTCACAACTTAGGACTACTCTCAAATACTGTACTGTGATTTTGTTCTACAGACCACTGCATGCATCCTTTCCTTTTACAGTTTAGCATGCTCACTGTTATTTGAGAATATGGCATCATTGCTTTGTGCTACAGACTAAGGCATGCATAGACAGTACTGTTCTGATGCATACATATCACATGCTTCTCGTATCCTTAACAAATGTGTGGCATAGGACCTGACATTCGAGGCTCATTCTGCAGCAGCTGTTAAAAAACTGAGCAGAAAAGAACACCATTATGAATACCAGTCTTGACTATATTCAGCTTTAAAGTCACTGAAATTGATACTTACACATCTGTGGGGTGTCTCCTGTACTAAATAAAAGTGACAGCCAGTAATGTATGCAAATCCAGTGAACTCCACATGAATAAATAAAAGAAGGGAAAATCCAGTTAATGCCTTATTTAAATATATAAAAGATAAAGGCAGAAATCATAATTTTAAGTTTCTTATAATAAAAGTGATACCTAACTCAATTAGAGGTGGTAATGTAATACACCACACAAAGACAGAAGAATTTTACTGGATACTTTGTTTAGGAGCACATATACCACATTTACCACAAGGCTTAAATGGAAATGTTTCTGTAAAACCTTTATTAGTGGAATTTCAAAAGAAAGTCTAATTGAATGTGTTATCTTCATGTGACTTACTGCTTTAAATAGTTGCACAGTTACCTACTTAACTCTTATGCCTGATGAAGCCTTACTAGGTGAAAGGTTTCTAACTTGCAAGTGGAGTTTGTTATAACTAGTGGATTTTACCTGTGGATTTTACCCTGCTGTGTGTATTTGTGATTATCTATGGATTTTACTCTGGATAATTAAAGAGGTTTGAGAGTGGTTTGTGGTTTCAGTGACTTTTTATACTTTTATTTGTCCCCTGTACTAAATTCCCAGTCCAGTGGTCAAAGGTATCCTGCTTCCTCCTGTGTAGGTCATTGAAGTGATGTCTGCATTACTCACCAGTGCAGGGGATACCTGTAGCACTGGTCAAAGCCATGGCAATACTATTCCAGGCTTCAGACTTGTATTCTGAGCCTGAATAGTCCTGCTGCAGCAACTGGTGCCCATACTCCATAACTAGGAGTCCAAGAAAAACTTTGGACTCCTAGACACCCCATCTCTGTGCAGGAAAGTGCACACCATCACAAGCAACTCCTGACATGCCTGCCATAACTCAAACTCAATGCATAATGAGCATTTCCTGACAATTGCATTTTTATATGTTATTTTCCTACCTATTGCATGTCTTGTACTTACTGAGAGTACACACATTTGGTTTTTCAACATCTGAAAATGTCATGCTTCTCTTACCAGAACGTAAACACAGTAGGTGAGGGTGGGCACAGCCGGGCACCATGTTTGCACAAAGTTAAGTGATGCACAACAGTGGCAAGCACTGCACTTTCAAGATAATTAGGTATACAAGCACTTGTATAAATGTGCTAGTCAAATAAACCCTCCTAAGAACATTGAGAAAACAGTTCTGTATGTTACCCTTCATTGCTATAATCTGCAATCTCATAACAGTAAAACAAAATTAGCATACCCTGTACTAGAACCCCGGACCATCTGCACTCCACACCTACACTTAACACCTACTGCCATAGGATTAGTGACATGATATACCCTATCTTAGAAGTTATTGTAAAATTCTTGCTGTTAATCGTAGCTATATTATCAAGTCTATAACTGATACCAGACATAAACCACTGGGAATCATGGTTCAGTCAAAATCCCTGCATGCAAGTTCTTTGTTTTCTGTTATCCAGCCAGTTTTGTACACTCTTAGAAGTGTAGAGATCAATTTCAGTTTTAAACAGAAATAATTCCTCACTGTGGTCATTGTCCAAAGCCTTTGGTCAGTCAAGAAATAGCTCATTTGATGAGATACCTTCACTTAGTCCACCAGTCATTAGATCACAAAAAGCTGTTGTTAAGATCTGGTAGGCAAGAATGCATGTTAATGTATGCCATTCGTTATCCCATTCTGATCATTCCCACATATGCAAGAAACAAAACATCTCTTAAAGGACATTGACACTGCATGGGAAAAATATAAAGAAAATGACTGGATATATTGATTCAGTCTCCTAATTTCAATACAAGCCTATGAGGTATACATTGCCATTAATGTAGCACATCCCCGGAACTGAATATTCTCTACCCATTACTGCACCCTTTCCAGGGGTAAAATTAGATTCATTACTGTTGTTACATCTATTGAACTCCTTGGCTATACTATCAAAAGGGCTAAATGGCTACCACCTGCTGCCAGAGCCATGTACCTGCTTAATACCCATATATTCAAGATACTGAAAGAATGTTACTACCCTCCTCTTGAGAACTGATTATCAGTGGATAGCTCAACTTATTCTCATCATAATAGTAACAATCTTAAATACAAGAGACCACAACTGAATCTAGCTACTTGCGAAAGTTCCTTTCACAAATTTGCTCCAGCCTCAAGGAGTATTATTCCCACAGGTTTAAATGAACTATTTAATGTGTTACCCCTGAAAAACAAATTACAGTCTTATCTACATCAGGAATATTTTCTTCTGATTTTTTGTTGTTTTACTGCTTTGCCCCCTACTTTTTGGCATTTTCCGGCTTGCTAAAATTTATATCTGTAACAGTAACAGTACTTGGAACACATCTAGAGCCTATTCACTGCATTTCCTGTGTTGTACTTAATTTAAAATCGTTTTTTTCTCTAAAAACTGCATTTTACCTGATTTTGGCCTAGCACTCAAGTGTGGGATTATTTATTGCACTGTTGTGATTATTTTGCTGCTTGTGTATCTCTGCTACCTTTAAACTACAACAAAAAGAAAAAAACAAAATCTTGCTTTTTTCCCACTTTCTGAAAGTTAAGAAAGTTCAGTTGCAGATTTGCTGTTCTGAACTGTTTGGAAGTTTCTAGAAGGCCAGTGCTTGCTTGGGCTAAAGGGAAGTCTATGTGTTCACCAGTGGGAGTGGTTAACACTGAACAGCCTGCCTGTCCCTGGAGGAGTGGTTACTACCTAGAAGCTGTAGTTTTATTGGCCATTTTGGGTCAGTTCTAAACTCCTTGATCTCTCTCTCTTAAAACCCGGCTGCCTTGTGGTTTTGGCATCTTTTCAGGCTTGCTAGTTGTTGCTGAAGCACCTACCAAGGGGAGAAAACGCTGAGAGAAGAAAAGGAGCCACTTTTGTGATTTTAAGTATTTTCTTCTGATTTTTGCTAAGTTTTACTGCTTTGCCGCCTACTTTTTGGCATTTTCCGGCTTGCTAAAGTTTATATCTGTAACAGTAACAGTACTTGGAACACATCTAGAGCCTGTTTACTGCATTTCCTGTGTTGCATTTAATTTAAAATTGTTTTTTTCTCTAAAAACTGCATTTTACCTGATTTTGGCCTAGCACTCAAGTATGGGGTCATTTATTGCACTGTTGTGATTATTTTGCTGCTTGTGTATCTCTGCTACCTTTAAACTACAACAAAAAGAAAAAAAAAAAAAAAAATCTTGCTTTTTTCCCACTTTCTGAAAGTTAAGAAAGTTTAGTTACAGATTTGCTCTTCTGAACTGTTTGGAAGTTTCTAGAAGGCCAGTGCTTGCTTGGGCTAAAGGGAAGTCTCTGTGTTCACCAGTGGGAGTGGTTAACACTGAACAGCCTACCTGTCCCTGGAGGAGTGGTTACTACCTAGAAGCTGTAGTTTTATTGGCCATTTTGGGTCAATTCTAAACTCCTTGATCTCTCTCTCTTAAAACCCTACAACTCTCTTTTTGCGTGGTTTTGCGCACTGAGCAGAGTCGGGCAGCGCCACCTAAACATATTTAAACTATTCCAAGCTCCACAAAGTCTGCTCTTCACTTTTTCCCTTAGAACTGTTCAAACTCTCAAAGTAATCACGCTATTCTCTTTCTAAAGCCCTGCACTTGCTCAGCTCTTATAAGGAAACACTAACTAAAGCACTGCACCCTCCTTGACTTCTCATAAGTATTAGGTTCCAGATTGGTCCTTCCTGATCAAGTGAAAAATCAGTTCCCTTCCCTAATCTGATCAGTAAAACAACAGTTCCCTATACTAATCTGGTATGTCCAAGGTTCAGTTTCAAGGTTACTCTCCAGTCCAGCTGGTGAATCTGGGAATTTTGAGGCAATGTTACAATTGCCTTATGTACACAGACAACCCTCTCCTCCTTCCAACAAACTCTAATACATGTGAGAGGTGCAGTTACACAGCCAAACTGGAGGCAGAGCTCTCTCAACCCAAGACTGGCACAGTCACTCAGGAGGAAAAGGTAACCACCCACACCACAAATCCAGTCTCACACAGACCTATTGCATCTGCATACCCAACACATAAACACACAAAAACATACTCGGAGGCTCTAAATAAAAATCTGCCTAAACAGCAAAGACCTCCTAAGCAGATATCCAAGCAACAGCCACACCTCAACAATACCCACGAATCACATATCTCACAAAATCAGTGTGCCTCACAGTCACAGCCCTTAAGGCCAAACAACACACCAAATACACTTGTTATAGGGGACTCTATTGTCCGGCACACTGACGTCCCGCTCACCAGACTGAACAAGGAGAAGGTCACTGTAAGCTGCCTGTCAGGTGCCAGGATCCGCCACATAATGCAAGCACTCAGGTCACTCCAAAGCAAGTACAAGTATGACTCCGTCATTGTCCATGCTGGTGTGAATGACCTGAGACTTACCTCCCTGGACTACATGAAAAGAGACATAGAGGAGCTCTCTGGCCATGTAGCCCAGGCTGGTATGACCCTGACCTGGAGTAGCATCTTGCCCTCACCAAGAATGATGCCACAGTATAAAGACAAAGTGATCAGTTTCAACAATTGGCTAAAGTATTGGTGTCATTCAAAGGGGATCCAGTGTCTGTCAGCCTGGGATGACATGCTCGAAAAGCCACGTTGCTTCGCTAGGGACGGCTTGCACCTGTCACTCTTAGGCTTTTGTATACTGGCCAAGGCTCTTGCCACCCCCATAGTGCCATTTTTAGGCAAGGCTCAAAGGACAAACCCACCTCCATAGACAACCCAAGGATAAAAAAACTAAAGGTAATGCTACTCAATGCCAGAAGTCTAAACCTCAAGATGCACACACTCGAGGCTCTCCTCAGTATGGAGAAAATTGATGTCTGTGCAGTAACAGAAACCTGGTTCAAGGCTCCTGAGAGCACCCAGCACTACCAGGTTATAACTCATACCCTGCGTTTCGGCCCCAAACCTCGGACCGAAGCACAAAAAGAGGGGGAGTATCTATATTCATCAAAGATACCTACACCTCCAGGTTAGTGGCACTGCACGAAGCATCAGAAACCACCCATGTGCAACTAACAGTAGGCAAAACTGCCTTTCAGTTTGTAGCCTGCTACAGAACACCCTCCCTATTACAGGAACCCCACCTGGCATTCCTGAGAACACTGGAGAATATGAAGGTCTCTCCAAACACTATGTTATTGGGTGACTTCAACTACCCAAACATTGACTGGGAAAACTACTCAAGCCCAAACACCCTCACCCAACAGTTCCTTGAATTTATAAACTCTAATGCAATGGAACAACTGGTCACCGCTCCCACAAGAGGGAACAACATATTGGACCTGGTCATCACCAACATGGGGACTCTATGTTCCACACCAGAGGTAAACCCCTCATTGGTAAGATCAGACCATGAACAAATTTCCCTGGACATCCATATCCCATCCCCACCCCCAGCCAAGGAAATCACTGTAAAGAATTTCTCAAAAGCCAACTTTGCACTTCTCAAGACTGAGGTGGAATCCTTCAAAGCCCCTGGGCCAGAGGATAATACAGCCCAATCCGCAGAATCCTTTACAAATGCATTCTATGAGCACCTGTAGGAATGCATGGATCATGTTATCCCAAATAAAACCAAGACTCACTCCTCCAAACACAGGAGACTGGTCTGGTGGACCACAGTCATAAATAAACTATACAACAGAAGGAGGAAGCTACTACATGACAGAGCAAAATCCCAAAAAGGGAAGGCATCTCTGATCAGTATTAGCAAGAAACTTCGATCCCTCATAAAATCATCAAAGGCCAGTTTCAAAAGAAAAATTGCCCTAGACACTAAAGATAATCACAAGGCCTTCTTTAGTTATGTCAGAAACATGGGCGGAAACTCCCAGATATGCTCTGAATTGTTGCATAACGGTACAAAATATACCAAACCTACAGACATAGCCAACATCCTGGCAGACAGATTCAGCGCAAACTTCTCCCCTCTTCACCCCCAAAGGAGCAAATGCCTATCCCAACTGAATATAACGTTCCTGACATCACAGATGCACAGGTGGAAGCTGCCCTCTCCAAAGCAAAAAACACAGCATCTATGGGACCGGACGGTGTCCCAGGCTGTGTCTTACATGAGCTCCAAGAAGAACTGAACCCTCACGTTAAGTCACTCTTCAAACTTAGCCTTACTACAGGATATGTACCCAAAGAATGGCGTACAGCTACAGTGGTCCCACTCCACAAAGGTGGTGCCACAACGGACCCCAGAAACTATCGCCCCATAAGCTTGACTAGTCTGGTCTGTACAGCTATGGAGCGTATTATCATGGAACTCATAAACAAAGACATTTGGAGCCTCCAGACATTGGACCCTACCCAATTCGGCTTTATTAAGGGAAGATCTTGCCTCTTAAACCTAGTTAATTTCTTTGAAACAGTTACCAAAGCCATAGATGAGGGCAAGGTAGTCCACACAGCCTACCTGGACCTCTCAAAAGCCTTCGACACAATACCCCACTCGGGCATCATAAATAAGCTTACCAGCTTAAATATCAACCCCTATATCACAAGATGGGTAGCAAACTGGCTCAGAGGTAGAACCCACATGGTCAGAATCGCAGGTGCCATGTCCGAATCCAAACCATTTACAAGTGGCATCCCACAGGGCTCAGTTCTGGGACCTCTCTTGTTCGGTATATACTTCTCTGAGGTTCAGGCTAACACGGGGGGATTATGGCTAACAAAGTTCTCAGATGACTGCAAACTGGGGGCCATAATCGAATCTCCAGCTGACACAGGCATCCTCCAAAAGGGTCTCACAGAGACGGATGCTTGGTGCCAGAGCCACGGCCTCAAGCTAAATACTAAAAAGTGCATAGTCATCCCCTTTGGGAAAAACAAGGCGCCCACAAATGACCACATAGGTGGTAATCCATTAAGTACAGAAGAAGTAATTAGAGATTTGGGGACCAGTGGAGATAGTAATCTCTCCTTTGATAATCACGTTGCCAACGTGGTTAGAAAGACCTTCTATATAGCCCACCTTATCACAAAAGAGTTCGCATCTATAGTCACTCATCAGGCCCATAATTGAATACAATGCCCCTTTTGGGATGTACCTTACCTGACACCTGCAGCAACTGGAGGGACCCCAAAAGTACTTCACCAAGAGGATCATGGGCTACAAACAGATGTCCTATGCAGCTCAACTAAAGAAACTCCAGCTCTACTCAGTTGCTTACCACCTACTCAGAGGTGATCTATGTCTGACGTACAAAGCCATGTCAAACCCAGAATTAATGGACATGCTCCACCTCAAAAAATCCAAGTCCCTTAGAGCTACACACTCCAGGGGCCTAAACCTCAGCACAAAAATAAATAGGACATGCTGGAGGGACAGATTCATTTCCCAGAGGCTCCCCTCACTCTGGAATAGAATCCCAATTCATGTTAGACATAGCCCCTCGCTGACCCTCTTCAAGCAAAATCTGGACGCGTGGATGGGAAATCGCAAATTCACCCCTGGGATCTCTTCTGTGTCCCTGCTAGACAGAGGCACAGTAAACTAATCTTAAAAGGGTACCTTCTGTGACCTACTTTACAGAGGCACAGTAGGCTAATCTAATAGGGAGGCGGAAGCCAAATACACTCTGGCTAGGCTTATAAATGCCCTAGGGCAGATAGCCTAGTATCTACCTATGAACCTATGAACCTAATATAAATGCAGCAGTTTTAAGGATGTGGGTTAGTTTTTTTCTTTAACTATCCAGCTTTAGCTTTTTAGGTTTACCTATAATGCTTGCCCGTGTGAAGTGCAACCAGTGTACTCAAAGTTGCATATAGTTAAAACCCAGCATTTTGTAACTCTTTCCTTATTCATTGATTTGTCTTATTTTATGTATAGTATTAACCATGCTGACAAAAGCAATATTTATTATTGTATATCATGTCTCTGTTGTTCACAGTCAGCTGCATATAATCATACATGTTATTGTTTTGCCTCATACCTCAAGGTGATAAATGTCTTTCATACGTAGTTAGCAGTTAATACCTATCTGGAAAATGCATTGTCTGTAGTTGTTTTTATCAGTCTCATGGCACAGGAGGTGGCTGAAAAGGGTCATGTATCAACCCATTCATCTATTTAACAAGCAAACAAATAAATACAGATGCAAAATTGTTTCTTTCTAGTGTGTGGGTAGGAGGAAGGACTGGTAAGAACAATAGTTCAACAGAAGTATGTCAGAAATACAAGAACACAGGCTGGAATTCAAAATGAACCCAGCCATTAGCATTAACTGCTAAGGTAAAAAGGGCCACTTACTGTGCTCATGAAAAATAAGTTATTCAAAGACATATTAATAGCAACAAGGAAGGAGCTCATTACTGGCTAATTTGCATGTTTCTGAATTGCGTGGTGAGTACCACTAGCACCATTTAGCACTTTGTTCAAGTACTCACTTCAGGCAGTTCATGCTTTGTGCTGGTACAGGCACCCCTCCATTCACTGCTCCAAGCACATGCACACATTCACACACACACACACACACACACACACACACACACACACACACACACACACACACACGCATGACCACTCATACTCTTACAAAGATGCACCCAACTACACATATACAAATACAGACTCACACATCCCCACCACTACCTCTCTGGTAAACCTCTGATCCTGACCTCTAACTTGATCTTTCCTATTAAAAGTAATGGATGAACATGGCCTTTTGGCCATGTTAATTAATGTGGCTGACTGTGTTAATGTATGCAGCTTGGCAACATAAATCCCTTACTGCAGACATTTCCTGGGTAGAGCACATGAATAATTATCATATGCTACACTCCCAGAATGCCTCATTAATATTGCGGTAAGCCATGGAGATTGCCTACTGCGGTGATTGTACAGACCATGTATAGTCACTGTGATAAGACTATCTATGAATTCTGAAAGGGTGGCCACGTTAGGGCTTGCTGGTGGTGGTAGCCCTTTCTGAATTCTAGGGAGACTTTTTTTTTTACAGAGATTGTGGTGGAGTCATAAATATTTTTTCAATGGATATTGTACATTCAGAATCAGTGACATGATTCAAGAATATATGGTATAAATATAGTATCATGGGTGTGAGGAAGAATGAAGCATTAAGTAGGTAGATTAACTAAGGTCTGTAGACTGGCCATCAGGACAAAGTTTCTTTATCTTACATCAAACTCTACAGTTCTGATTGGTAATCAACTATAACTTTAAGGTACTTAATGCTAATCCCATAACAGTGAGCATAATGAGTAAAAATGCAGACTTACATATGGTAAGTCTGCAGAATGTTGTTTGTTGGAGTATCCCCTTTCCTCTGTAGTATGGCTATCTCTAAGTTGATACACACACACACACACACACACACACACACACACACACACACACACACACACACACACACACATCCTCCACATTGTTTACATAGGAGCTGAATGAAACAACTTTAAAGGAGAAAAGTTGTTTTGGGCATTCACAGTCCTTAAATGTTTTTATAGTTTTTTTTTTAAATAATTATTTGATCTCACAATTAAGTCTAAGAAATGCAATAGAAAGTCATTCTGATTTTTTTTCCTTGCTATGCAGAAAGTACCAACACTTCTCAAACTCATATTGCAAGTTCATATGTACCTACTCAGCACAGATCCTCGTGGTGGCCAGCAGAGTAATCCAAGCTTCAGAGAGCTAAAAAAGCGACTTTACCTGATTTAAGTATAATTTTTGTGGCTTTCCACTTCTATTTATCTAGCAACTGTATTTCGCCTGCTTGCTGATACATTGTTACTGTTTTTCTGCATTTATTCTGTTTTTGCACTTGTTTCTCAATTTGTTACTTTTAAAATCTGTAACTGTTGCAAATTGTTTGTGTAGGCTGTGATAGCCGATTTATAGCATTTATAAGTGTTTACTGTATCTGTTTTCTGCCTTACTAAGCTAGAATAGTCCAGTTTCAGAGCTTGCTGATCCCTGGGCTTTGTTTGCAGTTCCTGTTACTGAATCTTTACCTAATTTGGAACAGAGGAGGTTCCTTGCTTACCAGTGGGAGTGGGAAGCATTGAGCTGCCTGTTGGTCCAGTTTTGTGAGGTTTCAGCCAGTAACTTGTAGTTTATTGGTCGTTTTGGGCCAGTTCCTAGCTTCTTTCAGCCCCTGATATAAAAAACGCTAAACACGCGTTTTTTGGCTTGTACCTACTCAGCACAGATCCTCGTGGTGACCAGCAGAGTAATCCAAGCTTCAGAGAGCTAAAAAAGCGACTTTACCTGATTTAAGTATAATTTTTGTGGCTTTCCACTTCTATTTATCTAGCAACTGTATTTCGCCTGCTTGCTGATACATTGTTACTGTGTTTCTGCATTTATTCTGTTTTTGCACTTGTTTCTCAATTTGTTACTTTTAAAATCTGTAACTGTTGCAAATTGTTTGTGTAGGCTGTGATAGCCGATTTATAGCATTTATAAGTGTTTACTGTATCTGTTTTCTGCTTGTTTTCTGAAAAAAAAAAAAAAAAAAAAAAAAAATATCTCTTGTTTTCCCGCCTTACTAAGCTAGAATAGTCCAGTTTCAGAGCTTGCTGATCCCTGGGCTTTGTTTGCAGTTCCTGTTACTGAATCTTTACCTAATTTGGAACAGAGGAGGTTCCCTTGCTTACCAGTGGGAGTGGGAAGCATTGAGCTGCCTGTTGGTCCAGTTTTGTGAGGTTTCAGCCAGTAACTTGTAGTTTATTGGTCGTTTTGGGCCAGTTCCTAGCTTCTTTCAGCCCCTGATATAAAAAGCTAAGCGTTTTTGGCTTGTACCTACTCAGCACAGATCCTCGTGGTGGCCAGCAGAGTAATCCAAGCTTCAGAGAGCTAAAAAGCGACTTTACCTGATTTAAGTATAATTTTTGTGGCTTTCCACTTCTATTTATCTAGCAACTGTATTTCGCCTGCTTGCTGATACATTGTTACTGTTTTTCTGCATTTATTCTGTTTTGCACTTGTTTCTCAATATGTTACTTTTAAAATCTGTAACTGTTGCAAATTGTTTGTGTAGGCTGTGATAGCCGATTTATAGCATTTATAAGTGTTTACTGTATCTGTTTTCTGCTTGTTTTCTGAAAAAAAATATAAAAAAAAAATATCTCTTGTTTTCCCGCCTTACTAAGCTAGAATAGTCCAGTTTCAGAGCTTGCTGATCCCTGGGCTTTGTTTGCAGTTCCTGTTACTGAATCTTTACCTAATTTGGAACAGAGGAGGTTCCCTTGCTTACCAGTGGGAGTGGGAAGCATTGAGCTGCCTGTTGGTCCAGTTTTGTGAGGTTTCAGCCAGTAACTTGTAGTTTATTGGTCGTTTTGGGCCAGTCTCTAGCTTCTTTCAGACCCCTGATATAAAAAGCTAAGCTGGCGTTTTTGGCTTGTACCCACTCAACACAGATCCTCGTGGTGGCCAGCAGAGGAATCCAAGCTTCAGAGAGCTAAAAGCGACTTTACCTGATTTAAGTATAATTTTTGTGGCTTTCCACTTCTATTTATCTAGCAACTGTATTTCGCCTGCTTGCTGATACATTGTTACTGTTTTTCTGCATTTATTCTGTTTTTGCACTTGTTTCTCAATTTGTTACTTTTAAAATCTGTAACTGTTGCAAATTGTTTGTGTAGGCTGTGATAGCCGATTTATAGCATTTATAAGTGTTTACTGTATCTGTTTTCTGCTTGTTTTCTGAAAAAAAAAAAAATATCTCTTGTTTTCCCGCCTTACTAAGCTAGAATAGTCCAGTTTCAGAGCTTGCTGATCCCTGGGCTTTGTTTGCAGTTCCTGTTACTGAATCTTTACCTAATTTTGTATATCAGTATGCAAAATATAAATACTGGTATGTTTATAAACTTACATGATTATATACACAACATATATTTAAATGTATTTAAAGTGGATTCAAACTGTATTTATGGAATGATGTTTATTTGTGTTGGGTAGGAAGTGATGCAATAGGACAAAACAATAGCTTATTTGTATTTCAAATTGGTATGTTATAAATTGGGTTATATCCAAAAAAAGATTGCCCAAGTCCAAATGTACAAACACAGCTTTAGTGAAAATGAACTGAACACACATATACTGCTGGCATTGCTGAAATTGGGTTATGTACTTCTGGCTTTTATTGTGATGAAGTCTTTCACAAGATGAAAATGCTCAATTAATAAATGTCAGAACTACTTGAAAGGTTCTTTATTCGGCGTTAGCTGTTCCTGAGGCATTTCTATGGTTAATAGTGTTTCTGTACCTCAGCTCCTATTTTATTGGGTTATTTTTTTATCATCGATGAATTGCCTGTTTTGTACTTTTCCTTTATATTTATCTGCATATCTTCTAGTTTTTCTGCCTGTGTTGATATCTTTAGATTATTATTTGCAAAAGTGTACAATAGATCCTGATCTGTTCTAATACTGCATGCTGCTTTCATCATGTCTATCTTTCTAAGTATTTTTGGTTGATCTGCTCCCTCTTCCATGCTCTTCAAACACCGACACTTCTTGTCTTAATTGCTTTACAGTTTTCTCTATTTAATACTTCCTTGATGGCATTTAATTTCTTCCCTTCCTTTCACTTATTGTCCTGTATTTTTACAGTAATACTTTATCTGTTATTAATTTAGCTGCACAGTAATAAATCCTATTTACTTCTGTTATATCACATGAATTTTTGGTAATAGTCTTGATTGCTGTGTTCATTTGTTTTATCATACTTCAAACATTCTGGGTCTTATTGACTTTATGTAATCTTTTTCTTTCATTGATCTTAATATATCTATCAATCTCTTTTAAATCAACTCTTCGTTTAGATCTTTTTCTTCTAACTGAGGGCACAAACTTTATTTTGTTTCCTGTGGGCATTCTACAGAAAGTTCCAGAACATCTTCCTGTGACATATTCTCTTCAGCTGCATCCTACATCATCCATTTCTTTCATATGGAAACACACTGGCCTATCATTCGACAACACTGACTGCATCAGAGTTGTCACCATTTCCTGTTCCTTCCCTTGCTGTGCAAATTCGAATAAACTTTTATACTGGTTTCCTGTTGAAGCCTCCAGAGTATCTTCATGTGATAACTGATTAGATGCTTTCTGTTTCACCTGTTTCTCTTTAATTTGGGGGCTCACTGTTCCATCATGATGTGATGTTACCAGTATTGGATTTTCTATGCTAAACCCTTCACTTCACAGGTAATCCATAACTTCAGTTTCTGTTTCTTTAACTTCTCCATTACTAATCCTCTTTTCTTCTTCCCCCTTTGTTTTCTTATTTTTTTTGTATTGTAAAATACTCCATATCTGGATGCCTTTGCTTATATTTGTCTTCAAATATCGTTGGTGCTGTGTTTTGGTATTGACTAGTTTTGTTTTTTTCTTTGCATAAATATTGTACCATATTAAATCTCTTTTTTTTCCCATGTCCATATTTCTTCTTCAGATGTCTCCCACTTGACCTGTTTCTTCTTACTTTGGGGACTCGTTGTTCTATCATGCTGTGGCATAACCTGCTTTAGACTTTCTACACTAAATCCTTCACTTTGCAGGTATTCCATAACTTCAGCTTCTATTTGTTTAGCTTCTAGTTTTCTAATCTTCCATTCTATATTCCCCCTTTGTGATCTTATTTTTTGTATTGTAAAATTTTCCATATCTGGCTGTCTTTGCCTGTGTTTCTCTTTAAAAATCTTTGGAGCTGTTTTTTTTTTTTTTTTTTATTGATTAGTTTGGCTTTCTCCTTTGCATAAATAGTACACCATATTCGATCGCTCTTTTCTCATGTCCATGTTTCTTTTTTATACCTTTCAAAAATCTCTAAGTTTTGCTCTTCCCAAATGGCCCAAAGTTTCTTGATCTGTATGCTGTTTTAATGAACATAAATTTGCACTTGAAGCTTTTGACAGTTTTTGTTATGCAAGTACTTTTTTTCTTGTTGAGTATTTTTTATTATTTTGAACATGCATATCACATTTAATGTTATCATCTATAATCATTCCAGGAAGTGTTTTATGGGAGACTACTTCAATTCCAATTTTGAATGAAACTAATGTTCACATCTACTGTCATAAAAGCAATGATATTTATTTATTTAAAAGATAAATCAGATTCAATAGTGATGCCAAGATCTTTATATTCATTGGCATCTTCTAGTAATAAGCCTGTCAAATAGATGTGAACATTTTCATTTACACTGATTAAATGTTAGTCCATTGTCTTGCTCCCACTTACAAATCAGACACAAATATGTGTGAAGATCATTGGTGTCAAATGTATTTTGTACTATAAAACCAAATTTAATTGTTGGTGTACTTTTGGACTTAAAATCTGGTATTCCTTGGAATAGTGGGAAAAACAAGATTAAACAGCAATGGGTCCTACACTGATCTTTGGGGAGCACCAGATGTTGCAGGCAGAAAATCTGAATGAACTTTGCATATCTTAACCCAATGCTGTCTGTTAGTTAACCAGTCTATGATACATCTAACAATATAAAAATTAATGTTTGATTCAAGTAAGTGCTTGTGAATGGAATGGAATAGAATGGCAGACAGTCAAAAGGTTTGACAAAGTCCAAAAAGATCATGACTAGAGACAAACCCATATCCAAGGCCATTATTATTTGAATGTAAAAGCATACTAAGTTGCTCAGAATAGATCTTTGCTTTATGAAACCATGTTGGTCAATATCCTTAACTATTAATCTGAAACCTGAGTTATGTATTAATTCTAGTAGACATCTTTCAAAGCCCTTACCAACTTGCGATGTCAGACTTAAGGGCCTATAGTGGCTAATCATATCTTTCTTGTCATTTTTATGTACAGGGATAATACAAGATCAATTATAAAGTGCAGTGATATTTCCCAACAATTTATTAAATTTAATCATAAAATGGGTATAATAAACCTCTTTAGCCTTGAGTAAAGAGGTACTAGATATCTTAACTGGAACTACAGATGAAATTTTCTTACATTTGGAAAAGACCTTTATATTTTTGATAATTTAGGAAGTCAGATGTTCATAGGTTCATAGGTTCATAGGTAGGTACTAGGCTATTGGCCCTAGGGCCTATATAAGTCTAGCCAAAGGTACCCTGGCTTTCACCACCCAAAAAAATTATTTTCCTGTGACACTGTCGAGCAGAGCCACAGAAGTGATCCCTGGGGTGAATTTCCTATCTCCCATCCAATCATCAAGATTTTTCTTGAACAGTGCTAATGAGGAGCTTTGTTTGATATAGATAGATAGTTTGTTCCAGAGTATGGGAAGTCTCTGGGACAGGAATTTATCCCTCCAGCTATTCCATTTATTGTGGTGACAAAGTTTAGGTCCCTAGAGCATGTAGCTCGTAGGGATTGGGATTTCTTTAAGTGGAGCATGTCTAAAAGCTCTGGGTTTGACATAGCTTTGTGTGTTAGGCAGAGATCGCCTCTGAGTAGGCGATATGCAATGGAGTAAAGCCGCAGTTTTTTGAGACAGTCTGCATAGGGCATCTCTTTGAGGCCGGTAATCCTCTTTGTGAGGTATTTCTGTGGCCTTTTCAGTTGTTGTAGATGTCTTGTGAGGTACATACCAAAAGGGGCATTGTACTCTATAATGGATCTAATGAGTGACGAGTAGAGGGGAACAATGACCTCTTTTTTCCTGGATGAGAAACCTTTTGTGATGAGGTGTGCCACATAGAAGGATTTCCTGACTACTGTGGGAATGTGATTATCAAAGGAGAGACTACTGTCCACCTGTGTCCCAAGGTCTCTTATCACACTTTCGGTGTTAAGTAGACTACCACCTATGTGGTAGTTCATGGGTACTGAGGTTTTACCAAAAGGAATGACAATGCACTTTTTGGCATTGAGCTTGAGGCCATGGCTTTGATACCAGGCATCTGTCTCAGCAAGGCCCTTTTGTAGGATGTCCACATCTTTTAGAGTTTTGATTATGGCTCCTAGTTTGCAGTCATCTGTGAACTTCATTAGCCAAAGACCTTCTGTGTTGGCCTGTACTTCAGAGAAGTAGATACCAAACAGGAGAGGACCCAGGACTGAACCCTGTGGTACTCCACTTGTCACTGGTCTGAAGCTGGATTTGGAGTCTGCTACTTTCACAGTGTGGGTTCTGTCAGTGAGCCAGTTGGCAACCCATCTTGTGACATAGGGATTTATACCTAGTTTAGTGAGTTTATCTATAATTCCAGAGTGGGGAATGGTGTCAAAAGCCTTGGTGAGATCTAGATAGGCTGAGTGAACCACCTTACCCTCATCTACGGCTTTGGTGACTGCTTCAAAGAAGTCTATCAGGTTTAGGAGACATGATCTGCCTTTTACAAACCCGAACTGGGTGGGGTCCTGAGTTTGGAGATTACCAATGTCATTGTTTATAAGTTCCATGATGATACGCTCCATAGCCTTGCAGACCAGGCTCATCAGGCTAATGGGCTGGTAGTTTCTGGGGTCTGTGGTGGCTCCCCCTTTGTGGAGTGGGACAACTGTCACTGTGCGCCATTCAGTGGGCACATAGGCTGAGGTGAGGCTATGATTGAACATGGTACTTAGGTGGGGTGCCAGTTCATTCTGTAGTTCATGTAGAACACAGCCTGGGATGTCGTCAGGTCCCATGGATGCTGTGTTCTTGGCTTTGGATAGTGTGTTTTTTTACCTGTGCAGCCATGATTACAGGAACTTTGCATTCTTCTGGTATAGAGATGGGCCCTTTAGGGGATGACAGAGGGGTAAAGTTACCACTGAACCTATCTGCCAGGATGTTGGCAATATCCATTGGTTCTGTATATTTAGTGCCATTGTTCTGTAACTCTGAGCAGATCTGAGTGTTGCCATTGAGATTCTTGACATAGCTATAGAATGCTTTGTGGTTGTCTTTAGAGTCAGTGGCGATTTTGTTTTCATAACTAGCTTTGGAGGATTTTATGAGGGATCTCAGCTTTTTACTGAAGCTGACCAGGGAGTTTCTCCAATCATGGGATTTTACTCTTTTTTGCAACAATTTCTTTCTTCTTTTGTAGAGTTTGTTTATGACAGAGGACCACCAGATTGGCTTCCTTTTTTGGAGGATAGCATCTTGGTTCTGTTAGGGATTGCAAGATCCATGCACTCATGTAAGTGCTTATAAAGTGCATTTGTGTAGGATTCAGCAGTCATACCTCTATTGTCTGTCAGCATGGGTGTCGTGAAGTTTGCCAGTTCTGTCTTAAGAAGCGTGAAGTTGGCTTTGGAGAAATTTTTTACTGTGGTTTCCCTAATGGGGGGTGGGGGAGGGATGTGGATGTCTAGGGTGATTAGCTTATGGTCAGATCTGACCAACGAGGAATTGACCTCTGGTGGGGAGCACCGGTTGCCCATGTTGGTAATAACCAGGTCTAGGATATTGCTGCCCCTGGTGGGGGTGTGGATAAGTTGATCCATGGCATTGAAATTTATGAATTCCAGAAAACGTTGAGCACAAGAGTTGGTACATGAGTAGTTTTCCCAGTTAATGGTAGGGTAGTTGAAATCGCCCATTATTAGGGTGTTAGGCTGTACCCTAATATTTTCCAATGTATTAAGAAATGAGGAGTGGGAATCCTGGGGCATGGTGGGGGATCTGTAGCAAGCTACAATTTGGATTGCGGTCTTGCCCAGAGTTAGTTGCACTTGGATAATCTCGGATGCATTATGCTGAGCAACTAGCCTGGAGGTGTGGATATCCTTAATGAATATGGACACGCCTCCGCCTTTAGTGTTTCAGTCCAGGTTAGATGGCCGAAAGGTGTGGTATGAATTATAGCCTGGTAATGCAGGGGTACTCTCTGGAGCCTTGAACCAGGTCTCTGTCACTGCACAGATGTCGATGTTCTCCATTTTAAGGAGTGCCTCGCGAAAGTGCATTTTGAGGTTTAGACTTCTAGCATTGAGTAGCAATACCCTCAGATTCTTCTTGCCTGTACCTGTTAGGGTGGTGAATTTGTCATTTGAACCTTGCCTAAAAAAGGCACTATAGGGGTGGCTAGAGCCTTAGCCAATATCCAGAATCCCAGGGGCGACAGGTGCAGGCCATCTCTGGCAAAGCATTGTGGCTTGTCGATCATGTCATCCCAGGCAGACAGATACTGGATCCCCTTAGAATGACACCAGAAGCTTAGCCAATTGTTGAAGTCAATCATTTTGTCCTTGTACTGTGGTATCATTCTGGGTGATGGCAGGATGCTACTCAGGGCTAGGGTCATACCTGCCTGGGCTACAAGATCGGACAGCTCCTCCATGTCCCTTTTCATGTACTCCAAGGAGGTACATCTCAGGTCATTCACACCAACATGGACAACGACAGAGTCATATTTGTACTTGTTTTGGAGTGACCTGAGTGCATGCATTATGTGGTGGATCCTGGCACCCGACAGGCAGCCGACAGTAACTTTCTCCTTGTTTAGCTGGTGAGTGGAACATCAGTGTGCCTGACTATAGAGTCACCTATGACTAGAGTGTTGGGTACGTTGTTATGCCTTATGGGCTATGGTTGAGTGGCACACTGATTTTGTAGGCTATGTGTCATTTGAGTTGTGTTGGGGGGTGGAGGTTGCTTGTGTTTCTGCTTTGGAGGTCCCTGTTGCTTGGGCAGGTTTTTACTGAGAGCCTCCACGAATGTAGGTGTGTGTTTTGTGTTTCTATGTGTGTGTTTTGGTGGTGTAGGTTTTGAGGGACTATGTGCTGAGTGTGGTGTGGTGCAAGTGTTTACCTTCTACTCTTGACTGTCTAGTCCAGTCTTGGGTCAAGAGAGCTTTGCTTCCAGTTTGGCTATATAAGTGCATCTCTCACAGGTTGTAGTGTTGGGTGGTAGGAGGAGAGGGTTGTCTGTGTACATGAGGCAATTACTGCATTGCCCCAAGATGCCCAGATTCATCAGGTAGACAGGAGAAAACAGCGGGGGCTGATCCTTAGACATGCCTGGATAGGTGCTTATTTGTTAAGTACTAGAAACTGTTTTCCTCTAGACAGTGAGGAAAGTTGAGTGCTGTAGTAATTTGTAGCTTATTTAGTGCTTACAATAAGTTCTGAACAAGTGCTGAAACAAAAAACTTGCTAGTTCTAAGACACAAAATTAAGCTAGAAGGCTTCCCTCCAACACAGAAAGGCTTGGGCCCTAGAAGCCTACAAATAGTCCTGGACACAGCAAATCTATATCCAGGCTAGACTACCCACAGGAAAGGCAGGAAACAAGCTTAGAAAAAGTTTTTTTTTTTTTTTTTTTTTTTGTGGAAAGAGAGAAAGGAGTAGCAGAAACTAAGCTGATTGGCCTTCTCAAATGTTCTCCCTGTACTGGGTAGAATGTGGTAATGACACTAGACTGGGAGGAGGGTCCCAGATCAAATTTACACTAGGGGCGGGCAACTGCAAACCCACCAACTATAAAAACACTATACCAACAGGAGGGAGGGTGGGAAACAAACTGCAGAAATGTTTCTCACAGCTGAAAAGCAGCAGTGAGACTGTAAATGAAAGTTTTAAACAGCTAAAGGAGCCTCTAGAAAAAAGAGTTTAACTGCAACAAGTTATCAGAAACAAACAACCCAACAGATGCTTAATAAACGTGGACAATTTCCACACAGTGAAACTAGCTAGAAAAATACACAGTACACAAAGTGCTATAAATAACAAAGAAATAAAGAACAAAATAAACAAAAAACAGGATATTTAATGTTATATATTATAGCTCTGAGTTTGCTCAGTGTCCTACCTTTGATTAGCTCAGTGTGAAATGGCAGAACACTCACAACTTAACTTCTTAGGTAACAGAAAGTTGAAACCTGAGACAGCTTTTAAGAAAGAAATCTCAAAAGAACCAATGTTCAGACACAGTTCTATCTTCAACAAAGCATAAGCTGACAATATTATTTGGATTCCATATGATGAAAGTGTATGAAAAATAGTTGTCTAAAGAATATTTAGCATCACAGAAATGACTGAAAATAGTCACATCCATTGAAACTGAGGCAATGCATGCTAATGATCTGCAGCAGGATATGGCAGATGTACTATTGCTAATATAATCACTGAACACCAACTAATGTTAGTACATTTGCATTATAGCAAAAAAATATACCATCAAGGAGACTGGTTGTAAAAAAAAAAAGTACCATAGGAGATGCTAGAAAATTGGCTGAATTTGCCGGATGCATATTAATTAATGTCACAACTTACTTTACTACTTATAGTTTTAATAATTTACTTACTTCTGTTTGACAACCAGTGTATAACACTAATCCAATTCCTGGAGTGTTACAAAAATCAAAACAGAAATTACATTGATGAAACAGAAATGACTATTGTTGAGGAAAAGAAGCGTGTGCAATGGTTCAGTTATAAACAGATACAATTAGTAAAATAACAGATAAAGTATCTAGACATGCTTATTATCAATATACCTTTATAGGTTATGTGCTAATTACATTATGTGCAACTGGAATATCTTTAGAATATATAATCTGAAGGGTAGGAGGGATGGTATGGGGCGGATTACTAGGGCTGGATTGGTAAAGGCATATAAGGGAAGGAAAAGAGAGAGAGAGAGAGAGAGGGTATGGTATGTGTGAAGGCTCTTTGGATATAGAAGAATATACAGTGATTTATTGTTTTAGTATTGGCAGAGAAAGAAGGGTGGAATATGTATTTATGCCTCAGGAGTGTCATATTTTGGACTTCTGAATCAGTACCGTGTAGCCTTAAAGAACCCATTAATGATTTTACAAGATGTGTGCAATGGAAGTGGATAGAAAACTGAAAATGAGCCTTCCAGGAAGCCAAACATGTACCATAAGATGGTTTCATTATGAAAATGGCAATCAGTTGTATCAATTATCTATCCACAGAAAGGACTCACATTGGTTGTTTTATGGTTACTGGGAGTCATGTTGCAGATATTATTGATCTAAACCACAAAATGATATAGCCATGACCTATTATTACCATGCAAATAAGCTAGTTTACTTTGGAATGTGAGACACAGGCAATGCCCTAGATGTTGAGCTATTGAGATATGTATATGAATGGATGATCACTATCAAACCATATATAATGGAAGGATGCATGACTATGACCAGAATATTATAAGTGGTTATTTGTTCTTACCAATAGCTGTAGATGGACACATAATCACATTTATGCCTGAAGATGGAGTGATAATTGGTGCCATACCCTAGAGATGAAGGGTTGACTCTAGCTGCCATGATTGGTGACCACACCCAGATGGGTTCTTGATTTCTGCATAATAGCAGCTGATATTTATGATCAGATTACTGCTATAGCATTAGAAAGCTACACCAGAAAAGTTACACACCTCAAAATAGACATACAGAGGCCACTGATAAAAACATGGTTTCTCTTTTAGGCATACCCTGATAGGCATCTGAAGAAAACTCCATAATATTTAAACTGGATAAGAACACACCCAGAGGTAATGAATCCAATAAAAGTTTTAATAAACTCCAAACAGCACAAAAGGTAACGTAAAGCGCTTTTCGTCTGGTCGATTCACCAGACTTCCTCAGAGAAACTCATACAAAACAAACACCAAGTTTAAATTAAAAACTTTTCCCTCCAAAATTACATCAGCCTATCAAACACATTGTTCAATTAACATCAATTAAAACCTTAAGTTATATAACAATACAATGCCCTAAACCTTGTACTTAAAGTTGAACAGTTTTTTTTTTAAAAGAAGATTTTATGAAAAACCTTACTTGTCATAAATACCTAACCTAGAAAACCAAGACATGAAAAGTGGGTACTACTCATAACCCTTATAAATATAAATGTACCTACTGTTGACCCTATAAGACCTATCCCGAATAGTAAATGTACAGCCAGACATCATATATCTACAATAGTTACAAGCCTCGCACTTATACATGCCAGGGGTACGTGCATAAATCTGCCTAGGGAATTCCACTGAAGATTTCAGATTCCTAACCCTCTTGAAAATAACCAATGGGTTATGGCCTATTTTATCAACAGTTTCTTCTTCTATTGAAAGAACCCTCCAATTCTTAGACAAAATACCCCTTATTTTGAAGCATCAGTACTATATTGTGTGACAAAACTAGAGGCAAAAATCCTTTGACTGGAGGGAGCCAACTGTATTTCTACCCAAAAGAGGGACTACATTTCTATCACCATTATCTACCACTGACAATGCACCTGGAAAACACAAAATAGGTCTATAAATCCCTCTCCTCCTTTTCTCTAAAACTTCTACCACAATTTCTCCAACAAATTTTTCAGGGTATCCTCTGTTCATAAACATCTGTTTTAACAGGTTACACTCATCTAAAAACTGAGCTTCCTTAGTTCCTTGCAGCACAAACCAACTGCACCTTTACCACTGATCTCTTTTGGTGTAGGGTGTGGCAACTAGTAAAGTGCAGCATAGTGTTGGAATACATTTTCTTACGATGTATACTGGCTGAATAACCACCTAATAGGTTGTCCTTCATTAACCATGCCTTTAAATAAGAAATGCTGTCTTCCTTAAAGGAACTGGTAAACCTTAAAAAAGTTGCAGTTGAGTTAAAGTACCTTAACAGTTCATTTGCTGATGCCCCGTTTCCCCTAAATAAAATGAACACATCATCTAGGAACCTCTTATAAAAACAGATTGGTTGCATGATGTCTGTGTTGTTAAACACATAATGGGATTCCCAGTGGGCCATAACCAAATTGGCCACACTAGCCCCACAAGGGGACCCCATCGCAACCCCCATCTGTTGTAAATAAATTTCACCATCAAACATGACAAAATTACTTGTAAGTATAATATCTAAAAGTTCCTCGACAATCCTTACTTCATTGTCAGGGGCTCCATGGTACCTCATTGTTTCTACAACCCATTCAACACTCAAAAGTGTGTGGAATTGAAAAATATAAATCCACCACATCAATAGTTAAAAAGTTCACTTCCCTCTCTAAACTTTTTTGGTTAATGGCCACTAAAAAAGACCAAGAGTCTTTACATATCTGACTTTCCTTTATAACATATTTCTTTAAAATATTGTCCACATATTTAGCGTTAGCATAATTAATAGATGACCTAGCATTGGCTAACGCTGTCATCTGTGGATCAGAAATACACTTATGTAACTTAGGTAAACCAAAAAGAGAAGAAACCCTAGATGATAATATGGTAAGGTAGTTGAGCGTAGACTTGTCTATTACACGTTCCATAAACAAGTCATTCAAATAGGAATTGATGTTTCTATAAGCCCTATTCATTTCATTAATACTCACTTTCTATATATAACACTATTCAACACTTTTTCCATTCTTACATTGTAATCAGTGATGTCCATTATGGCCAGCCCACCACCTTTATCTGGTTTACACACCCATAAACGTAAAGATCTCAAATTGTTCAATGCCAGTCATTCACATTTGCTAATAATAATGTGTTCATACTGTGTATGTTGTTTAGCTAAATCCCTAATATCAAGCTCACACAAAGATTCATACAAAGTCAACAAAGGGTGTATAGGAGGGTTGAATGTACTTAATACTCTTAAGTTGTTCCTTTCTACTACATCTTTACCATACATAAACTTCAAATTAAATTTACATATAAACATTTTTAAATCCACAAGAGTCAACGGTAAGTTAAAACGAGTTGATGGAACAAAAGTGAGGCATTTAACAAAAAGCTCTACCAAAACAGGGTCAATTTCATAACTAGAAATGTTAAAAAAAGTCTCCAGTCCCATTGACCAAAATTTTGCAGTTCTCTTCATTCTTCTCAAAAACATCACCAGTTAGATTTGTTACCTCTTCTTCTTCTTGTGTAATTCTTGTTGGCGTTCTTGTTCACCCCGCAGGTGTTGTATGCTCATTTCTGATTCTGACTCAAATCGTGGTGAAAAACCTGCGGTTCATTTGACTGCTGTTTTTTGTAATGTAATTGCCTGTTGTTCATATTATTAACAAATGATTCTGATAGCTGGTTGCCATTACCTTCCAAGTTACTCAGAAGGTAGCTATGGGTCAATGACGTCGACCTGTTATTGTTCACGTTACTTGTGGTACCTGATGTTGACAGATAGCCAATCAAATTCTTCTGTGATGGAGAACAGGGTTGCAGATAAGCTACTCCGTTCTTATAGTCTACCAAGTCCCGGTCAAGTTTCTTCATTTTCAACTCTATGTTCTAAGTTTCTGCTGGTCAATGGAACCAAAAATTCTTTTATAATCATACTGGTATTTTGGAAAGTCATTATGACACTAAATCTCTCTATCCAGTTTACCAATCTCCTCAGATAAAACATTGATCATGGACTGCTAATTCTTAGACATTAGAGAAATTAATTCAAGCCCATGTCTATTAAACATAGCTGCTAACTCACTATGAAAAACTGAACCTGTATCCAAACCATTAGCATATTGCCAGGAACGCAGACCTTTAGGTACAATACCTTCTTTGTTACATTCCTTGAAATAACCCACCTCCAGTTGTAGTTTTCCTAACTTTAAAAGCATCCTATCAAACATCTCTAGTTTGGATGTCACAGTTCACTTCCTCCAGCCGGCTTCCCCTGATTACACTGGACAACAGATCTCCTGAAAGTAGGTACTTCTTTAATCCATCCCATGACATCAGAGGCCCAAATAAGTCCCGAGGAACTGGCAGTAGAACTGCTGTTGGACTCACCACACCCCTTCACATCCACAGCTATGGGTTGTGAGTTACCAAAAATCCTTGAACCACTCTCCTTCTGCCTAGTAGGATTCATATCAGCTACTGATGAAATGATGGTACCTGGTGCTTGCAGTTTTTGTGGACTCCGTTGACTAAAGCTGTCAACCCTCTCAGTCAAGTCTTTGAGCCATTGGTTCATAACCATTATCAATGCCATTAAATTCCCAATGTCATTAGAGCCAGAAACAAGTGTCTCAGACTGTTGGGACAAAAGTTCAATGGAAGAATTCAATATACCTCCAGCTGCCATACTTCACAAACGAAATGAAAAAAGGCAGACACAATGACAACACAAACTGGATAAGAAAAATGAAAATATCCAAACCCAGAAAAAGCTGAATGGAGTAAATAACCAAGAGCACTGCACCAAAAATAAAAATCCAACAGTTTTATTCCACCACCATAAGAGTTTAGCGCTTTCGAAAAAAGTACATAAAATTAATTTCTTCAGAACTACATGACACACGTAATGCTGATTTAAATAGCTTGCCCTACCCAACAATTAGTCAAACAAGAAAGATATCATTTCCTGCTAAAAAATTATGTCATTTCCTGTTAGAAAAATATATAATTCCATACTAAAAAAGTATCACCCAACTAAAATGATACAACTGAATTATTGATCCATTGATCCCCCATAAATAGAGTTTATGTTAAAAACATTACATAAAAAAACACCTTTTAGTTTTAACATAGAACTAATAGAAATTTTATCATCGAGCCAAGGTGACACACATGCATTTAACCTTATTTGCCACTTGAGCTCTAAAAATTCAAGAAAATCATCAACAGGTCCACCCTTTGTACCCAAGTCGACCTGCTCTAATGCAAAAAACTTGAAACAGTGTGTGGGATATAATTTAATATGCTTAAATAAGGTGTTGGTCTCCCTATGTTTGTTAATATCATAACTGTGTTGATAGATCCATTGTCTTAAAGCTCGGACAGTCTTACCCACATAGTAACAGTCACAACCTGTACAGGATGCAACATATACAACCCCCTTGGTGTAACAATAGTACTTTTTATGTGTAGTGATTTTACCAAAATTCCTAAGTTTAATAAATTCGGCATCAATCACAAAAGAACATTGGGTGCATCTTCCATATTTGAAAGTACCACCTAGTCCAGATGCCACATTTTTTCTTTCAACTAAACCTTTGAAAGATGTACACTTTTTGTACACCACCAGGGGTTTTTCACCTAGTTTATTAATGATATTCTCATCAATACGAAACATGTTCCAACAATCACAAATGATGCTATTGATGTCAAAAAAATCAGTAGTAAAAGGTAACACTAATGCCCTGCTATAGTTGTTCATTCTCTCAGATGCTAGGGGCCTGGTTAGACCCAGAGGGTTGTCCAATAATGTTCTATAAACCCCATTAGTTCTTTTTTGTTGGACCTCACCTATTATGTCCCTAACAAATTGAGGGGGGTAACCTCTTTTCTGTAACATACCCAATAGGAGGTCGCACTCTCTAAGAAAATCAATATCCTCAGATAATTCCTAGACATTAGAGAAATTAATTCAAGCCCATGTCTATTAATCATAGCTGCTAACGCGTTATGAAAAACTGAACCTGCATTCAAACAATTAGCATATTGCCAGGAACGCAGACCTTTAGGCATGATACCTTCGTTGTTACATTCCTCGAAATAACCCACCTCTAGTTGTAGTTTTCTTAACTTTAAAAGCATCCTATTCAACATCTCTAGTTTGGATGCCACAGGTTCATTTCCTCCGGCCGGCTGCCCCTGATTACACTGCACAACAGATCTCCTGAAAGTAGGTACATCTTTAATCCATCCCATGACATCAGAGGCCCAAATAAGTTCCAAGGAACTGGCAGTAGAACTGCTGTTGGACTCACCACACCCCTTCCCATCCATAGCTACAGGTTGTGAGTTACCAAAAATCCTTGAACCACTCTCCTTCTGCCTAGTAGGCTTCATATCAGCTACTGATGAAATGATGGTACCTGGTGCTTGTAGTTTTTGTGGACAATGTTGATTAAAGCCGCCAACTCTCTCAGTCAAGTCTTCGAGCCATTGGTTCATAACCATTATCAATGCCATTAAATTCCCAATATCATTAGAGCCATAAACAAGTGTCTCAGACTGTTGGGACAAAAGTTCAATGGAAGAATTCAATATACCACTAGCTGCCATACTTCACAAACGAAATGAACAAAGGCAGACACAGTGACAACACAAACTGGATAAGAACACACCCAGAGGTAATGAATCTAATAAAAGTTTTAATAAACTCCAAACAGCACAAAAGGTAATGTAAAGAGCTTTTCGTCTGGTCACTTCAACAGACTTCCTCAGACAAACTCATACAAAACAAGCACCAAGTTTAAATTAAAAACATTTCCCTCCAAAACTACATCAGTCTATCAAACACATTGTTCAATTAACATCAATTAAAACATTAAAGTCATATAACAATGCAATACCCCAAGCCTTGTACTTAAAGTTGAACAGTTTTTTTTAAAAAACAACATCTTATGAAAAACCTTACTTGTCATAAAAACCTAACCTACAAAACCAAGACATGAAAAGTGGGTACTACTTATGACCCTTATAAATATAAATGTAAATGTTAAACTAATATAAAACACTTTTATAAAAAACTTTTTTACATATCTATGTATTATCTACTAAGGCTCCTCAACTTAAGAATACAAGAAATGGAGATCACCTCATTTAGACCCGGTTTCCTACTGGAATCCAGGCTAAGCTGCCATAATACGTCTTTCTTCTCCAATAGTAAACCTAAAGTACCACCCCTATTGTCCATCAAAATCTGGTCTATCACCCTAAATGAAAAAGAATGCCCCGGGTTACTATTACAATGTCTAGCCAATGCATTTTCATTGTTTCCTTTAGCAATGCTATAAACATCTTCATAGACCCTCTCTTTCAACTTTCTGTCAGTCTTACCAACATAAAAGCATGGGCATAACCAGCATTGGGCAAGATATATCACAGACCTACTATTACAATTGTACCTACTGTTGACCCTATAAGACCTATCCCGAATAGTAAATGTACAGCCAGACATCATATATCTACAATAATTACAAGCCTTGCACTTATACATATCAGTTGTATGTGCAGAAATTTGCCTAGGGAATGCCACTAAAGATTTCAGATTCCTACCCCTCTTGAAAATAACCAATGGGTTATGGCCTATTTTATCAACAGTTTCTTCTTCTATTGAAAGAACCCTCCGATTCTTAGACAAAATACCTCTTATTTTGTAAGCATCAATACTATATTGCATGACAAAACTAGAGGCAAAATCCTTTGACTGGAGGGAGTCAACTGTATTTCTACCCAAAAGAGGGACTACATTTCTATCACCATTATCTACCACTGACAATTCCCCTGGGAGACACAAAATAATGAATATTTGGTATAAACCAAAGTTATTTAGTTTAATCAATAGTGTAACTGTAAATAGTTATCAATAGCTATATGCTTAACTATAGTATTAGAGTGTTATGTATCATTCCATCTTACTTAGTTGCCAGGGGAAATTATGTACAGGTATGTTTAGAAGCATTACCTGTATGATGAATAGTAGTAAGCCCTGCCTAAGTCCATTCCAATACAGTCCACTTACAGTACAGTTCTGAAACATTAAACCTAGTGACAAGAGCAGAGATAAGTTACAATTTGTAACAAATGGTTTTACAATGAAGTAAGCCCCCATTCTCCTCCGGTGTATGTGTGGGGGGTGTACCCTACAATCCCCACTTATTTGTTTTAACTTTTAGGTAAGAACACACTCTTTATTTTTTACACAATAAACCAGTCTTGCACTTGCCTCTGAAATGGGCCAACTTTGAAGCTGGACAAAATGAGTACAAAACTGTTGTGCTATAATTCTCAACAATGGAGTGTTGGAAGGGGGATTGTCCCATGCAAAACTACTTTCTAAAAAGTTTGCAACCTGGCTTATCATAGTCCATGTTGGATATGAAGAGCAACATATTGTTAATTAATGGGACAGCACCTAATCATGCAAGGAAACAGCAGTGGGTGATTCTGCTGAAAAATATCCTTTTAACCACACACACACACACACACACACACACACACACACACACACAATTACACACACACCAAGACATCAGGCACAGTCACTTAAACATGCTACCTATATTTTTAAATAATGAAATGTCAATTATAAGTATTCATAACAGTGCATATATAATGAAACCTTCCTGATAACCGTGGCTGTGAATGTTTAAATGTTCTAAATACAAATAACTATGTGTGAATACATATGGACCAAAAGGATATGAGTGCAATCACAGGAGGAGAAGGGCAGGCCTTATGCACTACATGTGACCATGAAGATTTTGTTCACTCATACTCTAAGCTTCTTTGGTCAAGCTAAAAATAAATGGGGGAACAAATGCATAAGATCAGGGATAATTGTAAATAATACTCTAATTCACTTAAGCAGTTAATAAAAAAGCAAGATATGCATCAACATGCATGTTCAGTACAATAACTATACAACATGCATGTTCAGTACAATAACTATAGCACTCTAATGCATGGCATTATTGACTAACTGGAATCTTCCATACTTTACCAAAAAAAAAATTGTATGAGGGACAGAAGAAAAATATTAGGTAAAATCAAGGACAGTTGAGAGGCATGTCTTCATTCATTAGTCACCGAGACCATTTTTATGTAGTCTGTTACCACTATCAATGGGTGCATATTGCTAGTAATGTTGTAACATTGACAGTAAATGTTTTTTACTGCCATAGTACAAGGAAAAATAAATTAATAAATATGTTTTGTTGCTTGCATGATTTTTTTTGTTTGATTATTCCTCTAATAGATGTAGTGGGTATACAACAGTTCAATGTCTTTATTCAGTTTCCGTGTGTGTGTGTGTGTGTGTGTGTGTGTGTGTGTGTGTGTGTGTGTGTGTGTGTGTGTGTGTGTGTGTGTGTGTGTGTGTGAGAGAGAGAGAGAGCTTGTGTGTATGTATGTTACAAACTTGGACATCTCATTTTTTGTTTCTCCACTCATGAGATAGATGATATAATCTCCTGTATGTCTGTCTGCCTGTATCTGTCCATCTCTATCTATCTAATCTATACACTTTTATATATATGTAGATATCGTCTGTACAGACAAGTTAGCAATCTAAAAATAAAAATATTAAATGTGGGCAATAAAAGCTGGAGGTGCTCCATACTTTTCCTAAATTGTTATAAAGTAACATATAATACGTGAACATTTTTTATTAGGGGTTAGAAATAGTAAACACTGAATATACCATATTAATTTCCAGAAAACACCTGCCTAGAAGAAAGCAACAATGTGAGAAAGTATAAGGATGGCTTAGGTATTGTGATGACGGGTAGGAAATAATGATGTATTTGCTTTGTACAATATATGAAACCCTCATTTTACCATGAAAATCTATGTAATCCAAATCTGCCACACTACAGTAACTAAAGATTATATAGGGGCAAAAATGCTGACGGGATCTTGTTTTCTTGAAAAGCTATTTTTTGCTCATGGTGCAGAGTGAAGGTGCAGTTTATGAGATTACAATGTCCTTCTCTGTGTTGTCAGATTACATCCCCATTCACTTAGAATGGAAATAGTGAGCAATACTGTCAAGTCTGAGAATTCTCAGTAAAACTGTCAAATTTTTTTTGCAATGACTCTTACACACACTGGATATAAAAAGTTTACACACCCCGATTAAAATGCCAGGTTTTTGTAATATAAACAATTAGGCCACAATAAATCATTTCAAAACTTTTCCCACCTTTAATGTAACCTATAACCTGTACAATTCAATTGAAAAGCAAACAAATCTGTTAGGGGAAAAATATAAAAAATAAAAAGCGTACAATACGCTGGTTGCATAAGTGTGCACACCCTTAAACTAATACTTTGTTGTGCATGCACACCCTTAAACTAATACTTTGTTGAAGCACTTTTTGATTTAATTACAGCATTCAGCCTTCTTGGGTACATCATGACCTGGCAATATTTGCCCACTCTTCCTTGCAAAAGTGCTCCAAATCTGTCAAATTACGAAGACATCTCTTGTGCACAGTCGTCTTCAGGTCAACCCACAGATTTTCTATTGGATGTAGGTCTGGGCTCTGACTGGACCATTACAAAACTTTAATTTTCTTCTGATGAAGCCATTCTTTTGTTGATTTGGATGTATGCTTGGAGTCACTGTCATGTTGAAAGATGAAATTCTTCTTCATCTTCAGCTTTCTAGCAGACACTTGAAGGTTTTGAGCCAAAAGGGACTGATATTTGGAACTGTTCATAATTTCCTCTACACTGACTAAAGCCCCAGTTCCAGCTGAAGAAAAGCAACCCAAAAGCATGATACTGCCACCATCATGCTTCACCATGGGGATGGTGTTCTTTTGGTGATGCAAAGTGTTTGTTTTGCACCAAAGGTACCTTTTGGAATTGTGGCCAAAAAGTTCAACCTTAGTCTCATCAGACCATAACACATTTTTCCACATGTTTTTGGGAGACTTGATGTATTGTTTTGCAAATTTTAGCCAGGCCTGGATGTTTTTCTGTTTAAGAAAAGGCTTCCATCTTGCAACCCTACATCATAGTCCAGACATATGGAGAATACGGCAGATATTTGTCACATGTAGTACACAACCAGTACTTGACATAAATTCCTGCAGCTCCTTCAGTGTTGGCAGCCTCCCTGACCAGTTTTTGTCTTGTCTTTTCATCAGTTTTGGAGGGATGTCCAATTCTTTGTAACGTCACTGTTGTCCCATATTTTCTCCACTTTTTGATGACCTTCTTCACTGTGTTTCATGGTATATCCAATGCTGTGAATTTTTTTTGTACCCTTCTCCTGACTGATACCTTTCAACAATGACATCCCTTTGATGCTTTGTAAGCTCTCTGAAAACCATGGCTTTTGCAAGCAGGCAACTGAGTAAATGTCAGAAAAATCCTGCTAGGGCAGCCGAACTTTAATGGGGTTAATCAGAGTCTCTTTAATTGATGGCAGGTATGCACCCAAGATGACTGAATGCTGTAATTAAATCAAAAGGTGCTTCAACAAAGTATTAGTTTAAGGGTGCACACACACACAACAAAATATTAGTTTAAGGGTGTGCACACTTATACAACCAGCGTATTATATGTTTTTTATTTTTTATATTTTTTCCCCAAACAGATTTGTTTGTTTTTCAATTGACTTATACAGGTTATAGGTCACATTAAAGGTGGGAAAAGTTTTGAAATGATTTATTGTGGTCTCATTTTTATATATATCACAAAAACCTGGCATTTTAACAAGGGTGTTTAAACATTTTATATCCACTGTATGTGTTTTCTATACAGGTATTAAACCATCTACGTAAAAGTTCTTGAAAAACATACAGAATTAACTGAAATAACTTAGCCTTTTTAAAAAGTGATATTTTGTGAGCTGCCTTCCTTGCTTGAGTCAGCCAAAGTATTATACTTCTTGACTTGCAAGGTTCAGCTCTTCAGTAAAGTTATATCTATTATTATCCAGTTTATTCACCTTCATGGACCCAGAAAAGTAAAGAATATAGCCTTATACAACAGCAAAAAGTCAAAGAGTTGTAAGTTTTGAGCCTAAATGGCTTTATGACCTCACTAGGTATGAAATAACAAGAAAAAGGGCTACCTATACCACACTGTGATTGTTTTATTTAGCAAAATGCTTTCAAATGTGACAGGCAATAGCAAGGCTGACAAATTCTTAAAGAAATTATCATGAAAATGTCTTCAGCCCCAGCATGGGATGTACTAAGGTATCCCTCTCTACAACAGACATGCCACAGAATGGGAGGAATTGAAACTATTAATTTATACTTTTTAATATGTGAAAGCATTGAGAGCATCCTATAGTCATAGAAATACATTCTGAGGAAAGGAAATGTTGCATTGAGGGTGTAGTTGTCATTTAAGCCAAGTTCATCTGAGTTAACAGCAAACCCAGTTCTCAGGAAGTCAATCCATCAGGAAACAATGAAAAGCAAAAAAAAAGCAAGTTGTTTTCTTGTGAAAGGTGTGGGAGGGAAAATTCATGACTAATGTGTTGGAACTCAGATACTGACTCTGGAATCCAGAAAGCAAGATTTTATAATATTTCCCCTGTTCTTGTGTAGTTTCTGTCTCTGAACTAGTATATAAAAAAACATCGCTGGTCTTTATCTCCCCTCAGATTTTGTTATAGGTTCATAGGTTCATAGGTGTGTACTAGGCTAATGGCCCTGGAGCTTTTACAAGCCTAGCCCATAGGATTACCCTGGCATCGTGCCACCTGACCTAAGTTCCCAGCGCCTCTGTTGAGTAGAGCCACTGGAGTGACCCCAGGGCAAATTTTCTATTTCCCATCCACTCATCAAGATTTCTCTTGAAGAGGGCCAGTGAGGTGCTCTGTTTGACATGTATGGGAAGTCTATTCCATAGCATGGGCAATTTCTGGGTTATGAACCTACCCCTCCAGCATGTTCCGTTGATTGTAGTAATGAGGCAGAGGTGTCAGGAGCGTGTGGTGTGGAGGGATTGGGATTTCTTTAGATGTAGAATTTCTAACAGAGCTGGGTCTAAGTAGGCGATATGAGATAGAGAATAGTTGGAGTTTTTTGAGTCTCACCATATAAGGCAAGTGTTTAAAGCCTAGGATCCTCTTTGTGAGGTACTTTTGCATCCTCTCCAGTTGTTGCAGATGTCTAGTGAGGTACATGCCAAATGGGGCATTGTACTCGATGATTGGTCTGATGAGGGAAGAGTAGAGGGAGACAATGACCTTTTTCTTCCTGGATGCAAAACCCTTAGTAATGACATGTGCCACATAGAAGGACTTTCTGACCACAGAAACAATGTGGTGGTCAAAAGAGAGGTTGCTGTCAATCTGTGTTCCCAGATCTCTTATAATGCCTTCTGTGTTCAACGGACTACCATCGATGTGGTAATTCATGGGAACCAGGTTTTTCCCAAAGGGGATGACGACACATTTTTTGTGAATGAGCTTAAGGCCATGGTTCTGACACCAGTCACTGGTCTCAGTGAGGCCTTTCTGTAGGATGTCAACATCACTTGGGGAGTTAATAATATCTCCAAACTTGCAATCATCTGCGAACTTTGTCAGCCAGAGTCCCTTCATGTTGGCCTGGACTTCAGAGAAGTAGATATCAAACAGGAGAGGATCCAGGACCAAACCCTGTGGGACTCCACTTGTAACTGGTCAGCAGTCTGACTTGGAGTCAGCTACTTAAACACTGTGGGTTCTATCTCTGAGCCAGTCTGCAACCCACCTAGTGATATATGGGTTGATGCCTAGCTTAGTGAGTTTTTCTATGATTCCTGAGTGGGGAATGGTATCAAAGGCTTTGGCTGGATCAAGGTAGGCTGTATGTACCACCCTGCCTTAATCCACAGCTCTGGTGACTGACTCAAAGAAGTCGACCATGCTGAGCAGACATGACCTACCCTTCACAAAAACAAACTGTGTGGGATCCAGAGTTTGGAGATTCCCTATATCCTCGTTTATTAGGTCCATGATGATGTGTTCCATAGCTTTGCATCTCAGACTTGTCAGGTTAATGAGGCAATAGTTCCTAGGGTCTGTAATCACTCCTCCTTTGTGGAGAGGGATGACTGTAGCAGTGCACCATTTGGTAGAGATAAAGCCTGAGGTGAGGCTGTGATTGAACAGGGCACACAGGTGAGGTGCCAGTTCACTCTGTAGAACACAGCCACGGATATTGTCAGGTGATTCAGGTCCCATAGAAGCTGTATTCTTGGCATTTGACAGTGCTGTTTTAACCTGTGCAGCAGTAATTCTGAGTGCCTGGCAATCTACTGGTATTGTGATTGGTCCTTTCGGGGGGAGGGGTAAAGTTGGCACTGACTCTGTTGGCCAGTATATTACCAATATCTGTTGGCTCAGTATAGGAGGTACCATTGTGCAGTAGCTCAGAGCAAATCTGGGTATTGACATGGAGATTCTTTACATAGCTATAGAAGGCATTGTGGTTTATCTTTATTTTGTTGAGGCTGATAAGGAGTTTTTCCAGTCTTGGGACTTCATCTTATTCCGCATCAATTTGCTCCTTCTGTTGCAGAGTTTGTTTATGGCACATTGGCTTCCTTTTTTGGAGGAGATTGTCTTGGTTCGATTGGGTATGGCAAGATCCATCCATTTGTGTACATGTTCGTACAGTGCATTGGTCTATGATTCAGCGGTCGTGCAACTATTCTCCATTTACATTGATGCCGTGAAGTTAGCCACCTGCCACCTCAGTTTTTAGGAGCCCTAGACCACAACACGAGTCTAGTAACATGAATCTGTTGCATTCCTTGTTGCATTTGTTTTGTATATGCATGTTTTCACCCTTCAGTTTGCAAATGTGTGCTAGAATGGGTATCAGAGCTCCAGAGTGCCCCATCCTATACATTTCACTGCACAAGCCCATATAATCACCTTTTGTCATTTTTACTTCAATGAACACTATTAAACACTTGACAAGTAGTTTATTCAAGCAGCCTTTTTGACTAGGCAATTGATACCTTTTCATAGATTCATAGGTTCATAGGTGAATGCTAGGCTAATAGCCCTGAAGGCCCATTTTAAGCCAAGCCAATATTCCAAGGTCTGAATCAAGCCCTGTGTCTTGTGTCTGTGAGATGAATACTTTAACCATTGTGCCAAACCCACTCCCCCATGGCAAGAGTCACTGTCTTCTGATCCATGGTCAGATGCATTATCCATTGCATCACTGGCCCCAGTATAAGTTAAGTAAGTTGTATTCCTTCCAGTTGAAATTGGCTCATGGCAACTCTATAGGTAAGTCCCATAAGGTTCTTATGACATATTACAGAAGTAGATTGGCAGGCTTTTCTTCCACACAGACACTGCTTCTGCCTAGTTGTGCCCCAACCAGGTTTCAAACCCAGGTTTAACAGTTGGTAACCATGCACCTTAACCTCTATGTTATCAGTGCTCTTGTTAAAGCTACTTTGGAGCATTTGTTTCATGAATTCCTGGATAGGCACTGTCTTAGCTCTCTGTGAGCATAACAAATCCTCAAACCAGCAGTTTTATTATTTCTGTTTGATGACTAGGTAAGCCCATTGGACAAATTGTTCCTTTTCATGGGCAAGCTAGGAGCACTGTTTGGTGATGTTACGTGCTTAGGGTTACACAAAGGTAAATGAAGGTGGGAAGAATCAAACCCTATGCCATGAGCATAGGAAGCAGCTCATTAACAGCTAAGAAGCAGTTTTAGGCTTCTGCACAAATCTCTTATAGACATTCCTTTTAACATAAATGTGAAATGTACAAGGAACCACTGTTAAATGTTAAATGAGTTACAAAAACAACAAAGAATTTGGCAAAAAAACTCTCTCCAAGGAGCATGCATTTAGGAAAAGCAGAATGTAACAATATTTTTAGACAAGATAAAGTTGGATTTTATAGGGCCCTATCAGAATATAGATACAGTCTCAGATCATGATACATGTGGAAAGAAGCATGTCATCAGAACAGTATAACTGAGTATGCCTGTCTGCACCATGCAGAAAGGCCAGCAGTGACAAAGCATTCAATTATAACAGATTCTAGCAGCAGTTAACGGATGTTTTGCGACTTAATATTGTCCCATTTATTCCTTTGTCATGTCCTAATCTGAAATTCTACAAAGAATTTGAAAAAAGATACAATAGTTTAACCTAACATTTGTGCACATCCTTTCACATTACATCAGCTGCACTACAAGAGGACATTGAGGTGCATGGGCAATAGAATCAGTTTTTTTATGTAAACAATGCATTTTTTTCTGGATTAACACATTTATTAAATGTTGACTAAATTGTGGAAAATATTTGCATATTCAATTAAAAGTACTCAAGAATGCAAATTGTTTAATAGCATGCTACACTGACCAGTAAGGAGAGATCTGGTAAGCTATTTTACAGTGATTTTGTTTCAAGCTTGATTTAAAAACCATTTAAATATTTGTTAGTGTCTTTGGTCGAACAAAACCGGAGTTAAACCTAAGCTAAAGCAGTTAAAGCTAGTAATCAGGGAGCTTTATACTATTTCGAAATAATGAAACAATGAAGGCCAGATTGAAAGGGCATTAAAGTGACTGGTGTGTACAAAGCCGAAATGAATGGCCTTTAATATATAAGGAAGTGGGAAAAGACAAAACTAAACATGCTGCAACAAAGAAAAATATTAAAGACGAGCAACAGTTCACAGAGTAGTGAGCCAGCCAACACAGAGAACATGCTGTGCACAAATTACCAAAGAACACTCAGAATATGGTACACTGCCAATATCAGGAAGGGAACATAGTATGTCAAAACGAAAAAAAGAAAACAACTTCACAGGTTCAGATGTATGGCAATAAAACGAGGTATCACAACAATCCAGGATGAGACAGGTGAAGACAGACAGCCAAGGAAACATATCGGCATATATGCAGCAGCAAATAATTTTACTAAAACAGGTGCAATAGATTTGCATTGACAGGTATATCCCAAATACCACTATTATGAATGAAATGAATGAGCTGACTGTAAAACAAGTGAAAACTTAAAATAAGCACAACACAGCACATCCAGAATGTTGTTTATGGTATTTAGCCTTGTGGTTTACAAGGCAAGCACAGTGAATGCAGTTGGGTATATGCAGAACCCAACGTCATTCATAGAATATACGGCATATAGGAGCAAGAACCAGAATGAGCACATATATATTATCCAGTATTCCAACAGCACTAGAATAATAGGATAAAATGCAACATACGTATGCCATATACAACATCACTGCACAGCCAAAGACAACCACAAACACGCACAGTCTGCCTAAACAGACAAAAGCAGGGTGATAAGCACTGGTGATCTACACAGAAGGCCTATGCTGGTAGGTGCATGATATACAGAGAGTGAAAAGGCATTAAATACTGGTGTAAATGGCAGGAACGGTGTGCCTATGGGGCATTGATTTAGTAGCACAGATTCTGACTTTCATTGCACACATGATATCGGCAAAGTTCAGGAAAACATTTTGTAAGAAAAGAAACCATATACAGTCTGCAAACATCTACAGAGGAGTGGAGAGAAGAGGAATTAATTCATTCTACCCAACCCAAATTTTTCAACCAGTCGTCCCACTGGGACCGTGACGGGATTCCTATCGGTCCTACCTTGTGATAGTTTAGTCATGGGCCAATAAAGCTCTGTGATTTTTCTAGAAAACAGGGCACTTCATTCATGAGCCAGCAACTGGGGGTAATGGGATTCCAGAGCTTTGGCCACCTTCTGCTGGGGATGTTCAGCTGGGCTGCAAGCCAGCTAGAATTATTGTTTCTTTGCATACATACACTTTGTTGAGAGTTGTTGGATTGTCAGTCTTTTTTGTGAAACATGAACGTAGAGGCTTATTTAACCACAATGTATTGAATTGCATTCTGTGAGAAGACATTGCACTTTTGGGAGATTTTTCCCTTCTTTCCCACTGTAGTGTAACCAGATAGATGGTATATAGAATTTGAGGTATGTTGGAGTGGGCCAAGCTCTGCCACATAGGGGTGCAAGGAGCTTGCCTGTTGTATATTTTTTGTTTTTTGAGTTACATTCTTTGGAATTAGATTTTCAAGAATGTGTAACTTGAAGTATTTTAACTCGATCCAATATAGGTAAACCCTCATTGCCAGTGGCAAAGTAAACTTCTCTAGTGAGGAATTTGTTGGTTTGATGCCCTTATGCATAGCTGATATTTTATTTTGAGGACTGAATTGTTAATAAATGTCAGAGAGGTGTTCATTGTTATGCCTAAGTATTTGTTGTATGTCAGTTTCTAATGTGGTACCAGATGGAGATACTATTTTTCACATTGGATCAACAATGGTAACAGTGTTCCTAATGATATGACCTTTGTTTTGCCAATATTCAGGAGCAACTGTCTGGCTTTTAGTTGGTGTAGAGATCTTTCTGCAGTTGGAGATTTCTGACATCTGGGATGGAATTTAAACTGATGATAAGTATGTCATCAGCATATCAGGTGTTATTCTTTCCATCCCCTATATACAAGTCATGTGCAGAGCAAGGGGACCAGAGTAGAGATCCTGTACAACTCCACTATATACCTTGAAAAGAGTGAATTAAACGTCCTGCAAACAAAATGAAACTGAAGGATTTACCAGGTAATTGTCAAGGCAGATGATGCTTGTCGAAAAATAGCAAACCTATCCCTCGAAGGTTGATCCCAGAGCAAGAACAAAAGTACAGTAGCAAAAAACTGGAGATCGACCACCACGTAAAAACAAATTCTTTATTGAAGTGAAGGAATGAGCGCTTTCGCGTGCAACCAAAGGCACGCTTCTTCAGATTGAATACAAAATCATGCTGTCTCTCTGTATATATACACAACTGCAGTTAATTACTTCTAATCAATCAATTTAAAACCTTAATTAATTCATTAATTAGCAAAAATATTCTCAGTGCATTTCTAGAGTATCTCAAGCATTAAGCTTGTGAAGTAGCAAGCAAACCAACAAATAGAGAACAGAATGCAAAATGTTACAAAGTATTCTAGCTATCCAACTAACTAGACTAACACTTATAAAAAGCTACTAAGACAGTCAAAGCATATATAACCAATGTTATCTAAAAAACGTTATCTAAAAAATATATATATATATATATAGAGAGAGAGAGAGACTGACATCCAAAAGTTTTAGAACCCATAAATAGTTAGGGCAAAGTGATATATATGTATGTGCTATGTATATTACCTAACTATTAGATTTTTATAAAAAATGTATGTATATGTATATGATTATATAAATATGGATATGTATATATATATATATATATATATATATGAATGAAAATGATAAACATAATTAGTATTGAAACGACCAATACAAACTGACCTAAAGATTAATTTAACAGATGTAGTAAAAACGCTAAAAAGTACATATAAATATGGTATAGCTCATACATTATGTACATGAAAACATTTTTTAATCTAGGCTATAATAAAATACATTGAACAGCCCCTCATGGAACTATAATTCATTCTTGATCATCTAGATGGCATATAGAGATCAAGGTACTCACAAATTTATTAAAGCATATAGATGTGCATGTATAGATAGATAAACCAGTGAATAGATAAATAGATAGATAAATAAATAAATAAATAAATAAATAAATAAATAAATAAATAACTGAATATCTGATTTTAGAATGATGTATATAGTATAATATGTCAAATTAAATGTTTTAAAATTATTTGCTTGTATTGTAATTACACAATATCAACATTGTAAAAGAACAAAGACCTAAAAACAATGAAGGAAAGAAAAATGCTCTATGCAGGTGAAGTGTATATGAGCATCTCTGCAATATAAATAATTGTTAATATTTCAGTTTCTTTAAAAATGATCTAATACTAACATAAGTATTCAAACCTGGATAATTTTGTGCCCTAAACCTGAAAATCCAGTTTAATTCCAAGTTTTCAAGATCATTAAAGTTGTCACCTTTCCTCGTATTTAATAGTCTTTTTTGTAGCACCCTAAAAACAAACTTATGTTCTGGAAATTCTATAATGTGCTTTGATAGTGCATTCTTAAGATCTGCTTTCCTAATTGCATATAAATGCTCCTGTATTCTATCTCTGAATCTTCTTGTTGTCATGCCTAATGTAAAAAGCAGGATATGACTCACAGGTTGCCAGATAGATGATATTACTGTCTTCACAATTAGCTGAACATCTGAATTCAAATTTAAATAATAATTCAGGATGTAGGAAACTTTTATTTTTAGATATCCATTGACAGGAATTACATTTTCCACATGGATGGGTGCCCATAATATTGTTAATGATCAGACTAGAGGATCTCTTTTCATTGCATAATATTCTTTTTAAGTTCTTTGTATTTTTATATGTGAATGTTGGTCTTCCACCTATTAATTGTTTAATTTCATCATTGGTAACCAAAATTGACTAATTCTTCATAATAATATCTGTTAAATATTTATTATCACTAGTATAACTAATTATACATCTAACTTTGGATGAATCAAATTGTGTGTAATAATGTCCAGTATATCTATCGGAAATGTTATACTTCCTATATGATGTGCAACTATCATCAAACATCTCTTTTGTTCTGGCAACCATCTCAGAATTGTAACCTCTATCTGAAAAAAGTTGTTCTAATTTATCAAATTCAACGTTACGTTCATCTCCCTCTTGACATATCCTGTTGATTCTAGTATATTGTCCCTTGACAATATTTTTGAAAATAAATCTAGGATGCATGCTTTCATATTGTAATAATGTATTTTTCCAGCATTTTTTCCTATAAAGTGCTGTTTTTAATCCACCTTGTCCATCCTTTTTAATGTTGAGGTCAAGGAAATTAATGTTAGATGTTGAATATTCGATGGAAAACCTTAGAAAATCTGTAGTCTTTTCTAGGTCACATATAAAATTTTGTAATTCGTCAGGAGTTCCATCCCATATCAGAAGTATGTCATCGACAAATCTATAATATAAAAGAACCTTCTTGTAGTTATGATGTGGAAACAAACATGTAGTTTCCCAATTATAGACAGCCAGATTGGCATAAGTATTTGCGCAGGGGGTGCCCATGGCCACCCCCCACTGTTGGATGTAAAATAAATCATTAAACATCCTGACATTGTTGGTCAATACTATTTCCAATAGGGCATTCAATAGAGATTGTTCATTATTGGTGTATTTATGACACTTATTAAGTAGAGATCTAACTGCCTCCATCCCATAGGAGTTAGGAATTGCAGTAAATAGACTCTTTACATCTAGAGTCACTAACAGATGCGATTCTGATATAGCATGTTCTAAACTTCTAAATTTATCAATGAGTTGATAGCAGTCTCTCAAAATGGTTGGAATATCCATAACAAGTGGTTTTAATTTCTTTTCAATGAAGATGGATATATTCTCTGTAACCCAATTATGTCCAACCACTATGGGACGAAGTGGAGGCGGTATTACCCCCTTATGCATCTTGGGGAGCCCCTTGATATAGGGTATAGTGGGATGTTCAATTAGTAGAAATAAGTAAAAGTCATGACTGATTTGTCTAGTTAACATCATGTCATATAAATCTTGATGTACCTGACAGATTAATCTCTCAGCAATTTTCACATCTATTAACTTATAAGTATTATCATCATGTAAAAGGAGACCCATGTATTGCAGATAGTCTCTGGTGTTTAGTAAAACTAAGCCCCCACCCTTATCTGTTGGTCTAATCATGATTTTTGTATTGTTCGCTAAAGCATTCAAGGACATCCATTCTTCCTTAGTAAGATTGTGAAATACAGATAATAAACCCTTGCTATAAAGTGTATAGTGTTTATATAAATCATTTTCACAAGCTTTGATAAAACAATCTAAACATGGATGAGATACAGGCGTAAACACACTTTTCCTTTTAAAACATTCAAATTCAATTTGGGTATTGGTGTTATTAACGTTATATGACCCTTTTTTAAAAAACAGTTTCAGAGCTATTTTCCGGGTAAAAACTCTTAAATCTGTTAAAACATCAGAAATATTACTAATTTGTGCAGGTATAAAACTTAATCCTTTGTTGAGTAACTTATAATCAACATCCATTAATGACAAATCAGATAAATTAAAAACTAAACTGTTTAGTCTCTTTGTCGACCTCTCTTGTTCTGTGGTTCCCCCGATAGCTTCCTTTTGCCTCTTCCCTGACTCACCGATCTTCCTCTCGAGTCCCTCCTCGGGCGCACTGGCAGCGGTAAAAAAGATTCAATATTTGTTTGTTGTAACTTGGGTTTCACTCCTAAAGCAAGATGTGGATGCAAAGCCATCTGGTTAGGTGGTGGAGTGCTCGTATATTCAAAGGTAGCATGTCCGTGGCTACCAGACGATGCCTCCGTAGTGACGTCATTCGTTGTGGCTGTATCTGTTAAAGGGGCGATGTCTATAGCAGTAGTGGAGATTTCTCTAGCTGTGTCTGTCGTTGCCAATTCAGCTCTTTGTGTCTCATTTCTTTGATTGAACCTCGGCCATACGAAGACTTGACCATTCATAAAACCTCTATGGTCTCTCTGTAATTTCCGTAACTTAATTAACTGTAGTCTCTCTCCATATGCATCAACCTGACTGATTAAATTTTCAAGTTTGTTGGTGAACATTTCCCCTTTAAATCTTTTGACCAAGTCTTTATACAGAGAGTCAGTTCTTTCAGCTAAAGCATTCTCAATGGGCAGAAAATATTCTAGGAGCAATTTAATGTAATTGAAGCTGTGATCTATGTTCAGCTTCTGCCAGTTCTTAAGTAGCTTAGGATGGCTATTGCCATAGGAGGGCATACAAAGAACCCTCATCCCTCTAGGGACCACCTTGAAATGAAGACACGCTTCAAGATGTCGGCGCTGCCATACAAGTCAAAATTGCTTATACAAGTTATTTTCCAGTTCTTTAAACAGGGGGTTGAACTCTGATAACAAGTTAACAGTACCTGGTTCGGTTGTGTTCATCTGAGTCAATAGTTCCATAGTCAGTAACGGATTGGATTTCTTTTCAAACAAATTGTTCCATTTGGAGTTAAAGAAGTTTCTTTCAGGATTGTAATCTAGTTCCAATGATGAACCCTCCATCGTGTAGGGATAGGTAAAAGCAAGTAGAGCCAATGAATTGATGAAAAATAGCAAACCTATCCCTCGAAGGTTGATCCCAGAGCAAGAACAAAAGTAGAGTAGCAAAAAACTGGAGATCGACCACCACGTAAAAACGAATTCTTTATTGAAGTGAAGGAATGAGTGCTTTCGCGTGCAACCAAAGGCACGCTTCTTCAGATTGAATACAAAATCATGCTGTCTCTCTGTATATATACACAACTGCAGTTAATTACTTCTAATCAATCAATTTAAAACCTTAATTAATTCATTAATTACCAAAAATATTCTCAGTGCATTTCTAGAGTATCTCAAGCATTAAGCTTGTGAAGTAGCAAGCAAACCAACAAATAGAGAACAGAATGCAAAATGTTGCAAAGTATTCTAGCTATCCAACTAACTAGACTAACACATAAAAAGCTACTAAGACAGTCAAAGCATGTATAACCAATGTTATCTAAAAAACGTTATCTAAAAAATATATATATATATATAGAGACTGACATCCAAAAGTTTTAGAACCCATAAATAGTTAGGGCAAAGTGATATATATGTATGTGCTATGTATATTACCTAACTATTAGATTTTTATAAAAAATGTATGTATATGTATATGATTATATAAATATGGATATGTATATATATATATATATATATATATATGAATGAAAATGATAAACATAATTAGTATTGAAACGACCAATACAAACTGACCTAAAGATTAATTTAACAGATGTAGTAAAAACGCTAAAAAGTACATATAAATATGGTATGGCTCATACATTATGTACATGAAAACATTTTTTAATCTAGGCTATAATAAAATACATTGAACAGCCCCTCATGGAACTATAATTCATTCTTGGTCATCTAGATGGCATATAGAGATCAAGGTACTCACGAATTTATTAAAGCATATAGATGTGCATGTATAGATAGATAAATCAGTGAATAGATAAACAGATAGATAAATAAATAAATAAATAAATAAATAAATAACTGAATATCTGATTTTAGAATGATGTATATAGTATAATATGTCAAATTAATTTTTTTTAAATTATTTGCTTGTATTGTAATTAAACAATATCAACATTGTAAAAGAACAAAGACCTAAAAACAATGAAGGAAAGAAAAATGCTCTATGCAGGTGAAGTGTATATGAGCATCTCTGCAATTGGAGATTCTTTACATAGCTTTAGAAGGCATTGTGGTTATCTTTATTTTGTTGAGGCTGATAAGGTGTTTTTCCAGTCTTGGGACTTCATCTTATTCCGCATCAATTTCCTCCTTCTGTTGCAGAGTTTGTTTATGGCACATTGGCTTCCTTTTTTTGGAGGAGATTGTCTTGGTTCGATTGGGTATGGCAAGATCCATCCATTTGTGTACATGTTCGTACAGTGCATTGGTCTATGATTCAGCGGTCGTGCAACTATTCTCCATTTGCATTGATGCCGTGAAGTTAGCCACCTGCCACCTCAGTTTTTAGGAGCCCTAGACCACAACACAAGTCTAGTAACATGAATCTGTTGCATTCCTTGTTGCATTTGTTTTGTATATGCATGTTTTCACCCTTCAGTTTGCAAATGTGTGCTAGAATGGGTATCAGAGCTCCAGAGTGCCCCATCCTATACATTTCACTGCACAAGCCCATATAATCACCTTTTGTCATTTTTACTTCAATGAACACTATTAAACACTTGACAAGTAGTTTATTCAAGCAGCCTTTTTGACTAGGCAATTGATACCTTTTCATAGATTCATAGGTTCATAGGTGAATGCTAGACTAATAGCCCTGAAGGCCCATTTTAAGCCAAGCCAATATTCCAAGGTCTGAATCAAGCCCTGTGTCTTGTGTCTGTGAGATGAATACTTTAACCATTGTGCCAAACCCACTCCCCCATGGCAAGAGTCACTGTCTTCTGATCCATGGTCAGATGCATTATCCATTGCATCACTGGCCCCTGTATAAGTTAAGTAAGTTGTATTCCTTCCAGTTGAAATTGGCTCATGGCAACTCTACAGGTAAGTCCCATAAGGTTCTTGTGACATATTACAGAAGTAGATTGGCAGGCTTTTATTCCACACAGACACTGCTTCTGTCTAGTTGTGCCCCAACCAGGTTTCAAACCCAGGTTTAACAGTTGGTAACCATGCACCTTAACCTCTATGTTATCAGTGCTCTTGTTAAAGCTACTTTGGAGCATTTGTTTCATGAATTCCTGGATAGGCACTGTCTTAGCTCTCTGTGAGCATAACAAATCCTCAAACCAGCAGTTTTATTATTTCTGTTTGATGACTAGGTAAGCCCATTGGACAAATTGTTCCTTTTCATGGGCAAGCTAGGAGCACTGTTTGGTGATGTTACGTGCTTAGGGTTACACAAAGGTAAATGAAGGTGGGAAGAATCAAACCCTATGCCATGAGCGTAGGAAGCAGCTCATTAACAGCTAAGAAGCAGTTTTAGGCTTCTGCACAAATCTCTTATAGACATTCCTTTTAACATAAATGTGAAATGTACAAGGAATCACTGTTAAATGTTAAATGAGTTACAAAAACAACAAAGAATTTGGCAAAAAAAACTCTCTCCAAGGAGCATGCATTTAGGAAAAGCAGAATGTAACAATATTTTTAGACAAGATAAAGTTGGATTTTATAGGGAACTATCAGAATATAGATACAGTCTCAGATCATGATACATGTGGAAAAAAGCATGTCATCAGAACAGTATAACTGAGTATGCCTGTCTGCACCATGCAGAAAGGCCAGCAGTGACAAAGCACTCAATTATAACAGATTCTAGCAGCAGTTAACGGATGTTTTGCGACTTAATATTGTCCCATTTATTCCTTTGTCATGTCCTAATCTGAAATTCTACAAAGAATTTGAAAAAAGATACAATAGTTTAACCCAACATTTGTGCACATCCTTTCACATTACATCAGCTGCACTACAAGAGGACATTGAGGTGCATGGGCAATAGAATCAGTTTTTTTATGTAAACAATGCAGTTTTTTCTGGATTAACACATTTATTAAATGTTGACTAAATTATGGAAAATATTTGCATATTCAATTAAAAGTACTCAAGAATGCAAATTGTTTAATAGCATGCTACACTGACCAGTAAGGAGAGATCTGGTAAGCTATTTTACAGTGATTTTGTTTCAAGCTTGATTTAAAAACCATTTAAATATTTGTTAGTGTCTTTGGTCGAACAAAACCAGAGTTAAACCTAAGCTAAAGCAGTTAAAGCTAGTAATCAGGGAGCTTTATACTATTTCGAAATAATGAAACAATGAAGGCCAGATTGAAAGGGCATTAAAGTGACTGGTGTGTACAAAGCCGAAATGAATGGCCTTTAATATATAAGGAAGTGGGAAAAGACAAAACTAAACATGCTGCAACAAAGAAAAATATTAAAGACGAGCAACAGTTCACAGAGTAGTGAGCCAGCCAACACAGAGAACATGCTGTGCACAAATTACCAAAGAACACTCAGAATATGGTACACTGCCAATATCAGGAAGGGAACATAGTATGTCAAAATGAAAAAAAGAAAACAACTTCACAGGTTCAGATGTATGGCAATAAAACGAGGTATCACAACAATCCAGGATGAGACAGGTGAAGACAGACAGCCAAGGAAACATACCGGCATATATGCAGCAGCAAATAATTTTACTAAAACAGGTGCAATAGATTTGCATTGACAGGTATATCCCAAATACCACTATTATGAATGAAATGAATGAGTTGACTGTAAAACAAGTGAAAACTTAAAATAAGCACAACACAGCACATCCAGAATGTTGTTTATGGTATTTAGCCTTGTGGTTTACAAGGCAAGCACAGTGAATGCAGTTGGGTATATGCAGAACCCAACGTCATTCATAGAATATACGGCATATAGGAGCAAGAACCAGAATGAGCACATATATATTATCCAGTATTCCAACAGCACTAGAATAATAGGATAAAATGCAACATACATATGCCATATACAACATCACTGCACAGCCAAAGACAACCACAAACATGCACAGTCTGCCTAAACAGACAAAAGCAGGGTGATAAGCACTAGTGATCTACACAGAAGGCCTATGCTGGTAGGTGCATGATATACAGAGAGTGAAAAGGCATTAAATACTGGTGTAAATGGCAGGAACGGTGTGCCTATGGGGCATTGATTTAGTAGCACAGATTCTGACTTTCATTGCACACATGATATCGGCAAAGTTCAGGAAAACATTTTGTAAGAAAAGAAACCATATACAGTCTGCAAACATCTACAGAGGAGTGGAGAGAAGAGGAATTAATTCATTCTACCCAACCCAAATTTTTCAACCAGTCATCCCACTGGGACCGTGACGGGATTCCTATCGGTCCTACCTTGTGATAGTTTAGTCATGGGCCAATAAAGCTCGGTGATTTTTCTAGAAAACAGGGCACTTCATTCATGAGCCAGCAACTGGGGGTAATGGGATTCCAGAGCTTTGGCCACCTTCTGCTGGGGATGTTCAGCTGGGCTGCAAGACAGCTAGAATTATTGTTTCTTTGCATACATACACTTTGTTGAGAGTTGTTGGATTGTTAGTCTTTTTTGTGAAACATGAACATAGAGGCTTATTTAACCACAATGTATTGAATTGCATTCTGTGAGAAGACATTGCACTTTTGGGAGATTTTTCCCTTCTTTCCCACTGTAGTGTAACCAGATAGATGGTATATAGAATTTGAGGTATGTTGGGGTGGGCCAAGCTCTGCCACATAGGGGTGCAAGGAGCTTGCCTGTTGTATATTTTTTGTTTTTTGAGTTACATTCTTTGGAATTAGATTTTCAAGAATGTGTAACTTGAAGTATTTTAACTCGATCCAATGTAGGTAAACCCTCATTGCCAGTGGCAAAGTAAACTTCTCTAGTGAGGAATTTGTTGGCTTGATGCCCTTATGCATAGCTGATATTTTATTTTGAGGACTGAATTGTTAATAAATGTCAGAGAGGTGTTCATTGTTATGCCTAAGTATTTGCTGTATGTCAGTTTCTAATGTGGTACCAGATGGAGATACTATTTTTCACATTGGATCAACAATGGTAACAGTGTTCCTAATGATATGACCTTTGTTTTGCCAATATTCAGGAGCAACTGTCTGGCTTTTAGTTGGTGCAGAGATCTTTCTGCAGTTGGAGATTTCTGACATCTGGGATGGAATTTAAACTGATGATAAGTATGTCATCAGCATATCAGGTGTTATTCTTTCCATCCCCTATAGTCATGTGCAGAGCAAGGGGACCAGAGTAGAGATCCTGTACAACTCCACTATATACCTTGAAAAGAGTGAATTAAACGTCCTGCAAACAAAATGAAACTGAAGGATTTACCAGGTAATTGTCAAGGCAGATGATGCTTGTGCAGCCCATGCTGTGAACTTTAGGTTCATTTCAAAGGAGGTGGTGGGAGACAGACTTGAAGGGCTTTTGTAGGCTGACAAATATGACACAAGTAAGAGCAGTTTTCCATATTTGACTAGTGTTCAGCTATAAAGTTTGGATAGCTGATAAGGTTCTGTGGTTATGTCTAAACCCATTCTGGAAGATGAAAAGGAGATTATGCTCATTAAGATGGACAGTGAGTTGATCTGGCAACAACTTTTCCTAGACGTTTGCTTTAGTTATGAAGACTGAGTGATTTTAAGTAGGGTACATCTCATAAAATGTGTATATCCTCTATCAATGAGCAGGAATAATCTGAGTAAATGTGAAACCTTCACCTCATTGCTTCTACACTTTAAGCAAGCATTTCAACAGTAAACATGGACTACACATCCAACATAACAAAATAACTCATGTCCAACTAAAGTAGCTTTCACTTTATAGAAAACACACTGAATTTAGGTTTATACGATGACGTAATCTTACCAGCTTTCTTAACTGATGCCCCACAAATGCGTCACATGCCTCCTTGCTCTAGCCATTATCCAATACAACTGGCTTTAAAGTCAAATCAAACTAGTCTTTGTTTATTTTAAGGTCAAGTACTGTATGTCAATAATGAAATGCTGTAGAGACAAGTATGTAGAACTAGGTTTGTAGAAATGTCATTATTATTGGACAAATTAAAAAAACAGAATAAACAGTGTCTTGAAATTAAACTAACTGGTAATCATTTTCCTCAGGCTGTGGCTGCAGATGGTCTATATTGAACAGTGTATTACCCCAGTAAACAAACTAATACTAGAAGGATTAAATCTATAAAGTGCAGAATGTAGGACTTTGGCACATCACTCTTTGGCTTTAGGGATAATAAAATCAGTATCTTTAGGTAATTCTTGTAATGTTCTACACTCTAGCACAATAAGGTAAAATATTTATTTTCACTCCAAAAAAAGAAACTTTTTAGATTCCATTTTCATGTATAATCATAAAGGACAACAGAGAAGAGTTAATAAACTGATTAAGAGAGCTACATCATTTATAAAAAAAAATATTGCCAAGTTCAGTATTGTTCATATATAACAATTTCAGAACTGTATCCTACACAAATGTGCAAAGTGGTATGACAGTACTTACTACAGTTCATATGTGAGTGTCAGCAAAAAACTTTGGTTTACTTGTGAGAAGTAGACTTGTTACTCCAAAAGAATTAAGAACACTGTTCACTGATGTCATCCCTACTTCAGCTATAACATTTATGCCATTTCTACTTGCTTTAAACCTGTGTTGACCGAGGGTGACATTTTTGGATCCTGGTGTTTTATTTTTTCTCCCAGTAGAATCTGAGCATGGTTTAAACACTGCATGATGTATATAAAAAGCTATCTTTAAATCTATCTATTTAAAGCTATCTATGTATATCTAAAGCTAAAACACTGCCTCCATGGGACCAGATGGTGTCCCAGGCTGTGTCATACGCGAGCTCCAAAAGGAATTAACCCCGCATCTTAATACCCTGTTCAGTCTCAGCCTCTCCACAGGATATGTGCCCATAGAATGGCGCACGGCAACGGTGGTCCCACTACACAAGGGTGGGGCCACAACTGACCCTGGGAACTACCGACCAATAAGCCTGACCAGTCTGATCTGTAAGGCTATGGAGCGAATCATTATGGATCTCATAAATGGAGAGATTGGGAACCTCCAGTCGCTGGACCCCACACATTTCAGCTTCGTCAAGTGGAGATCATGCCTCCTGAACCTGGTGTATTTCTTTGAGACAGTTATTCAGTCTATAGATAAGGGAAAGGAGGTACACACGGATTAGCTTGACCTTGCTAAAGCATTTGACACCATTCCCCATTCAGGTATTATTGATAAGCTCACCAGCCTGGGTATAAACCCTTACGTCACAAGATGGATCGCAAACTGGCTCTCAGACAGATCCCATAAAGTAAGAGTAGCGGGATCTATATCTGAATCCAGACCAGTAATGAGTGGTGTGCCTCAGGGCTCTGTCCTGGGGCCCCTCCTGTTTGGCATATACTTCTCAGAAGTACAGGCAAGCACGGAAGGCCTGTGGCTGACTAAGTTTGCAGACAACTGCAAACTGGGTGCTATAATAGAGTCTCCGGCCGACATGGAGATTCTTCAGAAGAGCCTAAATGAGACTGATGCATGGTGTCAAAGCCATGGTCTCAAGCTCAATGCAAAAAAATGAGTAGTAATCCCCTTTGGAAAAAACAGAGTACCTGCAAACTACAACATAGGAGGTAATCCCCTGAAATCTGAAGAAGAAATAAGGGATCTAGGGACCCAATTAGATAGTCAGCTTTCCTTTGATAACCATGTTGCCAAAGTGGTTAGAAAATCCTTCTATGTGACCCATCTGATCACGAAAGGGTTTGCATCAAGATCTAAGGATGTAATGGTGTCCCTCTACTCTTCCCTCATCAGACCCATTATTGAGTACAATGCACCAATTGGAATGTACCTGGCTAGACATCTCCAGCAGCTAGAGAGACCACAGAGGCACCTAACCAAGAGGATTACTGGCCCCAAACAGTTGCCCTATGCAGCATGATTGAAAAAGCTAAGACCGCTTTCTCAGAGGCGATCTCTGTCTAACGTACAGAGCCATGTCCAACCCAGAACTGTTGAACATGCGCCATCTTAGCAAAACCAAATCTACACGAGCTACATGCTCTAGGGATATAAATCTCAACACAACAATGAATAGAACATGCTGGAGGGATAGATTCCCTTCACAGAGACTTCCCTTACTATGGAACAGGGTCCCAATCTACATAAGACAGAGCCCCTCACTATCACTCTTCAAGAGGAACCTTGATGAGTGGATGGGTAACAGAAAGTTCACACCAGGGATCACACCAACAGCACTACTAGATAGGGGCCAAGGGTACTAGCTGCTAGTACAAGGGTCTAGGGAACTACTAAAGGGGTGCTGAATACCGCACAATGTGGCTGGGCTAATATATGCCTTCTGGCAGATAGCTCAGTACCAACCTATGAACCTATATACATACAGGTGCGGCCTTAGGTCAACTGGTGCCCTAGGAAAAAGGGCTTCATGGCGCCGCCACCACACCACCCGGTGCCCCCATCTTGGTCTACCTACACCAAATAAATACTGGAAAAGTGCCCCTCCTAGAGCGGCGCCCTAGGCAGCCGCCTAGTTGTCCTATGCCTAAGGCCGGCTATGGATGCATATAAAGCAGTATATAAAAGGGTGGCTGCATATACTTACTAAACGCTGAAAGTTGCTACTGAACTATCTACTGCTGCAACAGCTCTAGCAGGTCACGCTTGCATCATACCTATAATTAACTTCTGTGTACTGCAGACTTCCTTCTCAGTTATGTCGTTAGCTCCACCCATGCATTTGTCTTATGAAGTGGACCTTGCTGTCATTGAAGTAGCTTGTCCTCATATTCTAAGCTAATATAGCATGAATTGTTTTAGTGAATTATGGTTGTATTCAAAAATTGTCCCTTATTTTAGGTCTTTGTGCCCCATTATTATAGACTTTGTCCAAATTTCTTGAGCAAAGCCATTGAGAAGTATGTGCTCTCTTGTTCTCTCATTCACTCTCACTCTCAGTCTCTCAGTCTGACACACACACACACACACACACACACACACACACACACACACACACACACACACACACACACACACACGCACATGTATACACACACACACACACACACACACACACACACACACACACACACACACACACACACACACACACACACACACACACACACACCAACACATAACTGCAGTATTTTTCCATGCTTGCTAAAGGCCAAGTTTTTGTTTTGTTTTTTTTTTTTTTTTATTTACTTTATTTTGTGTTCCTTAAAAAGCAAAGGTGGATTTAGTAAGTGTAAACAAGATGGCATCCATCTCCTTTTCTATCCATATTTTGCAACCATATAATTTTATTTATTTATTTATTTATTTATTTATTTATTTATTTATTTGCATTTGTTTTCCGGGATAGTCCACTGGGCCTAGGACTGTCCATTTTCAGTAGAGGCCCGGGAAGAAAAGCCTCACATGTTATATAAACATTGAGGAGGTAAAGTTACATAATGACTGTTAACAGACTGAAGTTACTACTAAGCAACATTACACAAACTGCAAAAATAACAATGATTTACATCCGGGTACAATATATACATGTTGATATACAATTATAATTAGGCTTTCTTTTCTTTAAATTTAATATAATACTCTGCTATAAAGTGACATACTTGTTTATTTTACCTTATGATGCCATACATTAATACCCTGATGGAGAACATTCATTCCCAGTGGGCTATCATGTACATTTTGTCCATTATCTAAACAGTGTTATGCTACTGTATAGCAAGAGCACTGCTACAGAACCACACATGGCAGACATGACCAAAGTCACAGCTAAGGCTGGCAGGCTAGTGAGAAAAGTAAATGAATGCTCATAATTACAATACAGTGAGCTTTAGCTGCAACTAGCTCCCAGATTTCACTAGAAGGACAGCACAGCTCCATCTAATAGCGACAGCATTTGTGCTGCAGTCCTGATCAGCATATGCATGGGAAGGAAATGAGGTTGAGAGGTAAGTAGGAAAAGGGAGAACAGCAAACACAGGTAAACACAGAAGGGTAAACATAAAGCATAAAAGGTGGGACAGAAGGAACAATAATTAAACATAGAAGGGTAAACATAAAGCACAAAAGTGGGACAGAAGGAGCAGTAATTTTGGGAAAGAGGAAATAATCCCCTTTGTAAGTTTTATAAAAGAAGGGTAGGTGAGGAAGGTACTGAGGAATGGCTATGGATCAGCTTGAAAGAGATGAGTAGTTAGTAGGGGCAGATAGACATGCACAGAATACAGACAGAAGGGACAGTATAGACACAAAGGGTTTGAAAAACAGGGGAGCAAAACATAATAGAGGATGCGCACCTCTCAACATGTTTGCTCAAGAATTCAGGACAAAACCAAAAGTACTGGGGAGATGGAAGGCCAAAATCAGAGACATATTTTTAATTTTGTAGTTATAAAGTTAGAAGCTTCCCAGAATTACAGGTTTTGCATTAGCATGCATTTTCTGAAAGAAATGGAATCTGAAACTCCAATGTCACTCATTATTTTGCAACTGCATTCCTCTGTGATTTGCCTAAAAAACACAAATTTTACAGGAACAAACCAAACATGTGAGGCAAAAGTCTGGACATTTTGCAAAATTCTGAATAGATGAGAAGTATGAAAGGTGAAAGGATGGGCAATCAGTGACAAGGAAGACTGGACAATAATCAATGAATGAGGGATGGGAGTTAAGGGAAGAAACACATCAGGAAGGGGATAATGTAATTTCCTAGCATGGCTGGATGCAAGATCAGAAGACAGGGAACAAACCCCTTTAATCACTCACCATGGTGGCTAATATTCTGGGTCAGTTGCTTCCTTGAAGGCCCAGTTGTTGGGGGAGGCTGGTCACATGGCATCCCCAATCATGCCTGAAGGTGCTGCATGGTGCAAGGCAAGAATCCAATTACAGGCATATGTCAAGAGCAGCCAACCTCTGATATTCATGTAGCAAGACAATTATGGACTCCTCTCTTCCACATTCTGAAGAAGACTCATCATCACCATCTTAACAGGTAAACCTGGAAGGTGAAAGTCACCCATCCCTGCACCTACAGCATGAAAACCTGTGTCCCTTGTTGAGAGGCAAGACTAGCAGACACTGTTGACCCAATACCATAGCAGAAACCAAGGTAACCATGGCCCCGCCTCATCATCTTTTACAATTGGATCTAAAGAAGAATGAGGTGATGGTATGAAATTATTGCACACATAGACCACAAACACAATTACACTTGAACAGTAGGTTGGGCACGCTATCATGCACACCTCACTGACAGTAGGGGTGCTCCTGCCTTCTACAGCATCCAGCTATGTTTAGTCAACACCCATCATCTGCAACAAAACAAAGCACAAGTGTACAACATAGTAAATAATACAAGTCAATAGCATAGACCCCAGAAAGTGATGCATAATGCACATCTCTGTCTCACTCTTTTGAATCTCTGCCTCTCATTGTCAGGGCATGTCACAATGGCACTGACTCGGGTCATCTGATTAATGAAGACACAGTTCTCCACTACTGGTGATGCTAGTGGAATTCTTAACACTTGACCCAGTTCCTGCAAGACATTCACCATCTTCAAAGGACCATCATAGTGGCCAGCAGGTGTTCCCTGAAATCTGTCTGCAGGAAAAACACGAAAATCAAGCTATCCTTGACACACAGCTTAATGTTACTAGACCCATAATGTGAACAATAATAAGCAGATATTCTGAGGGAAAGGGTAGATTAGAGAGGGTTTCATGTACTAGTTTAATTGTAGAAATTAAACTAGAAAAGAAAAAAAAAAGGTCATCAAATGATGTTTTCTGGATATGAGTCAAGAATCAAGTTTTATTACATGAGTCATCCATTCTCCCTGCCACATCTTACACAATAAAACAAATCGTTTTCTTATGCATTATTTATGATGGATTCATTTCCTGGGGTTGAGGCTAGCTGTTGACTCAGAAAAACCTTGGTGAAGTAGTAGCATAGCATTAGCTTCCTACAGCAAAGCTGTTATTAGAGATAATTAGATAATTCAATTTCCTGCTGCACAATCCAGGTTGTATTACAAGTGCAAATGAACCTCTTTCCAACCATACCCAACCTTGCCTTTGAGTTTTATCTCTCTGAGACTAAGGAATCTTGATCTGCCATGCACACACAAACACAAATACACAAGCATGCATGTATGCCTGCGTATATTAACACACACGTGCAAGCTGATAACACACAGATATATAAACATGCATTCATGCATACCTGCACATACAATTGCACATATGCACACACGTGCGCGCGCGCGTGCACACACACACACACACACACACACACACACACACACACACACACACACACACACAAATGCTCACATATAAACACAACTAGTTCAAAGATACAAAGGTTTAGGCAAACAAGAAAACATATTTAATTTATTTTGTGCTGTAATAGGGCTGATAAACATCTGTACAGTCAATGCCAAAGTATTAGTAGCAGTTTATATCTCCTCACATTACTAGCAGTTTATATCTCCTCACAACATTACATGCAGTTTATATCTCCTCACAATATTACTAGCAGTTTACATGTCCACAGTAATAACTGACTACAGTAATGTCCTTGACCACAGAGTGAAGAAGAGGTATAACCCACAAGGTCCATCCTCATGGCCACATTCAGTGCACTTCTCCTCCTCTTCCTCTTGTGACTGCCTTCTTATTCTTTTTATCCATATTCCTTCACATGTGGTTATTTGCATTTAGAACATTTAAAGTATTTACCACAGAAGTCTCATTATCCAAGTATAATTATAAATAATTGTAAGTAACATATCTTTTTCTTAAATACATAGTTAGCATGTTTAAGGAACTGTAACAGACTATGTATAAATGTGTGCATATTTGTGTTAGTATGTGCATGCATATGTGTGTGTATACACTTAAAAGTGTATGTTCAGAAGAATCAACCACTGTTGTTTTCCAGCAGTATTATGTGCTATCCCATTGAGTGATAACATGACCATTGTAAAACCACTTGTTAAAACTTGTAACTTGTCTAATATCTACAGTTTTATTGTTTTATACTAAGTGTGCTACACAATACTATAAATGAACTCTATAGGTATTGACTTAGGAGGGGCTTGATACTGCACATCCTAGAAGTAATTCTTCAAAACTTACCTCTAGATAGCTAATTCCTTTGGCTACTAAGTAAGATAGGAAAAATGCAACATACATAACACTCTGCAGTGCTATGGTTAAGTACATAGCTATTAATGACTACTCATATTTATACTACTGCTTATCAAAATGCTGTTATGACAACTCTGGTTTATATGAAATTCCCATTATTACTGCTTCAGTTCAACATTGGAAACATCAATATTTTTTTTTATAATTCAAAATATTTTCCTTCACCCTCCTTAAACATAAGTCTTGTGGGATTTTGAACAGATGTTTCTGTAGACCTATTTAGAGAATGTCCCTTAATGTAAACTCCTCCATTTGGAGGTCTGCAGCATTTCTGGTAAGGATCTTTGGTACTAAGGAAGTTACCTGGTTAAACATATCAGCTGATGTGAAGCAGTAGCCTATTGGCCATCTGGGGTATGGGTTATTCATCATGGCTGCTGGGTAGTTACAGTTAACCCTCCATCTGTAGGGTATGGCCACTGTTATCAGTCCAATTTTGGCCATAAATGTAGTTATGTCTTCAGCTACAACCATTGGTATGTACAAGTGATCACTTATGATATTCTGGTTATAGTCATTCGTCCTTCCATGAGATATGGTTTGAATGCAGTCATCTATCCATCTATCTAGTGGTACTAATCTTCTCAGATTATCTTTCCATCTCTTGTCATTTATCTAGTCAGTCATCCACCTGCATATCTGGACAATTGATCTCAAAGGGTCTTGAATGTCTCACTTTTCAAAGTAAACTGACACATGCACATGGCAGTGATAGGTCATAGCTACTTCCTATTGCAGTTTCTTTCATTAGTATCATCTCCATGATCTCAAGTACCCTTACATCACTCATTGTGTGTGTTTTCAGGGTGAGACACCTATACAACTAAACACTGTTTTCATGATGTGAAGCATCTCACAGTACATCTTTTCCTTCCCAGAATGTTCATTAATATTTCTCTTTACATTTCCCTTGTGTAACGATTGGGGAGAGATGGGCGAAGGCTGCCAGCCTAGTCAAATAGAATTTGATACATAATTCTATCAACTGTATAAATAAGTGTAAAATACAGGCTTGTGTTTTTAAATGTTAGAAAACACTGTAAAATGTGAACTTCAAGATTGTTGCAACATTGCCATCTGCTGTAAGGAAAACCAAGCTAAGTATTTCAAATATGTCTTTTTAAGTTGAAAAGATCTTATGAATCTCTTTAATGTTTTACAATTCGGCTCCAGTTTGGCTGAATGAAGATTTCATGCCCATTGTTTTAAGGCTAAAGTTTATGACTAGAATTTAGACGTGGAAGGTGCTTTATTGCTCTGGTTTCTTCTAGCATATGCATGTGAAATGTCTTGTATTGTAAGTTTTTGAGGAGGTGTTAGATTGCTAAATAATGCAGTTTGTGGCCTGAGAACTCAGACCAGGTGTTAAGATGATGCAATATGAATACTGGGAAAACCTAAGTGTCAAAATGATATAATTTTGGGAGGGCCTTAGAGACATGCTTGCTAGTAATGTTCAAATACTATTTCTGAGAAGTGACTGAAAGCATTTTGACTTTGGACATCCAACTTACCAGCACTCTGCCTTATGCTCACATGTAAGTTTTAGCACTGTGATTTCTTGTAGGAATAGTTAAAGCTAGTAAAGATTAAGTAGGTATTTTTCTTTGAGATCAGACCTGTCCTACTGTATTATTGTAAGTTTCTGTGTGATCTCTGAACTCTTAGATATCTCTGTGGTGTAGTAGTTTTGTCTTGTCTTTTAATTATTTATATTATTAAATAGTTTTAAAACCTTCTACCTGTGGCTGATTTGTGTAGAGATAAGCTCTAGAGTACAGTGCATGTTTATAGAGGTTATTGTAACAGGCCACTCTAAAATAAGCCTTGACTGTTCGTCATACTACCATTGGATATTAATATTGCACAGTAATAATTGGACACCCTTTTAAGGGCCTTTAAGTAGCTGATATTATTAACTGGGTGGTGGCAGGAATTACTACCGTATAGTCTGGGTAAAGGGGCACAGTTGGAGAATCTGTGTCAGCCTTTCCCGGGAGTGCCTGTGAAGTTGTATAAATACTTATCTCAAAGTGTGTGTGTATTGTGTCAGCTACTTGGCAGGAACACGAAGCATTGGTTGGACAGAGAGAGTACTGGAGGTTTTAGCTTGCCCAGTTAGGCTGAGACCTGTACCCTATAGCTGTGCCAGTGGGGAGTCTTACTGGGGACCTGGTGAGCAAGGGAGCAACCAGCCCCAGACTAACTGTGATCTCTGTGTGCACTTAAGGGAAATTGTACTTTACTGTGTGTATTAGTTATCCTTTCCTCTTCTATAAGTTGACCTCCCTGGTGTTAGTGGTGAGGATTGAGGCTCCTTGATTGCTGGGCCAGGGCATGGTTGGGTAACCTTGTATAAATTTTGTAGAGTAATCAAGAGGTTTACACAGAACATTCATCATGGATTTAACTGTCCAAAATATGACCTTCTTGAAGCATGAGTACCTCTGTTTTGTCTAGTGATTCATGCATCATATGGCCATCATTTTTGTGTCGTCTGATGTCTGTTGTTACTATAATATACACTCAAATTTTCTTTTTTTTTTATATTTGTTCAATGCCAAACAATGTTAACCCTGTTTGGCTATACATACACAGATCAAGTACTTGTGTTTTCTCCTTATGTGTCTGTGACACCTTGAGCTTGTCCTTAACTGTACATCTGCTGCCTTTAGTAGTAGGCAAGTAAACAGTATAGCATAATAAGTAGTGGAATGATATCTACTCCACAAGTAGCCAATTTCATTTTCATTTTCAACCTCCTGAGTGACATATAAACATCTACTGTCTTCATTGGTCCAACTCTGCATCCTGCTGTCCAGATTTTTAATCACTCCTTCACAACCTTCAAACTCTTACTGCTATGTCTTTCTCTCACCATTAACAGATGCCCGCAATGGAAAAAGCCTCTGTAGTCAAATTCCATATCATTCAAATCACATCACAAGAAAACCAGAAACTACCTTCAAAATATGGAGAAAAATTGGAGACCATAAGTCAAACTACTATCAGAGAAAGTGTACTCAGAAGGGCATCATTAGGAAGCCAGTGAACATTCTTTTTAAGTACATCAGGTTAAACAAATGCCCATACTTCTGCCAAAACATATGGAATTACAACCTGGGGACCACCACCAAAAGGGGAATGACACTGCTGTGCAACTCAGATCCAAACATGTAATCTGTAAAAATAACTAAGAAAAAACATTTAGAAAATAAACTATGCAATAACGTACAACAGTTAGACAGATGGGTGCTAAAGTGAGCACCCTGAAAACCTAAGAGCAAAATTCCAAGTAATTAAAAATGATACTCATGTACAACAATCAGTTATTTAAACAGGCAGTATACTTTGAAAAAATATTTAATTATCTCTCTCTCTCTCTCTCTCTCTCTATATATATATATATATATATATATATATATATATAATTCTGCTAAATATGTAGCAGTTTGAGCTCATATTTTTAACACACCATCTATGGACCATTGACACCTACACAAATGACATTGAATTAATTCAACTGAGATCAAACATGACTTGAGAAAATAACAGTAATGTAACATTTTCAGACAGTACATTGACATTACGATCCCTTAAATAACATCCTGAAAATTTCATACCGCAATTTCATGCAAATAAAAAGTTATAACCTTATACAACAGTCACTAATGTAAAATGGGCAGGGGGACTATTTTACATTGAAATTCACCACAAAACATACAATCCTCACACATAATTACTAAAATTCATACTGCAAAAAATGTAGCTGCCAGCTTTACAGATGAATTTACGCTCTTGAGTGTGCAGATCGCAAAGATATTACTATACTCCCAAAGGCAATAAGGTACTAACCCTTTGGGCTTGTGCCTCAGAGTCCACTGGGTATATAATAATATCTATATCATATATATGCCTATGTGTTTTATTCCATACATGTGATACACACAAATATAACATATGTATGGGTATAGCTATTTCTATATGTATATATGTGTATATATATATATATATATATATATATATATATATATATATATATAGGTCTACTTCATATGATCGACAGCTCATATGATCGACAAACTTTTCAGAGAGACCAAAACACCTAAAGCTCAAAACACTGAAAACTCATTTGATCGAAACTCATAACATCGACACATAAAATTCAAAGCATTATGCCCTTTCCCCACTGTACTGCGACCCTAGAGTTAGAATAAATAGATAGGGGGGTGTGGGGGGCACACCCACACATACATCATAAATTTTAAACATACACATGGATACTTATAACAGAAATTACAATATTTATCTAAATAATGTGCGGGGCTTTGCCCCCCACACCCCCTAACTATTTATTCTAACTCCAGGGTCACGCTACCGTGGGGAAAGGGCATAATGCTTTGAATTTCATGTGTCGATGTTATGAGTTTCAATCAAATGAGTATTCGGTGTTTTGAGCTTTAAGTGCTTTGGTGTCGGTGAAATGAGTGTCGATCATATGAGCTGTCGATCATATGAAGTAGTATATATATATATATATATATATATATATATATATATATATATATGGGTCTACCTCACTTGACCTAAAATTAATTTGACTGCCACCCATTTGGCCAACACCCAATTGACCTAAATTTCATTTGACCTAAAACTCATTTGATTGACTCCCATTTCACCGAAATTTAAGACATAGACTTGTTGTGGGTTTTCCTTCAGCTGTGACTTGCTTGTGATAAAAATAATTACTGTAACTTATAGTATTGACTGTTAGATTTCTGATAGTCATGTAGAAAATAGTGTTGTATTGTTTCTAAATGTGGGTGTTTCTATTTACATTTTTATTGGAAGTAACTAAAGTAATTTGGTGAATGTTTTGTGCGTTTCCAGCAGTAGTGGCAATGTATAGAGTACTGTAAGGCAAGTTAAAGGTATATGCCCTTTGCCACCACTGTAGTGAGATCCTGGAGTTAGTATATATAATTAGGGGGGCACAGCCCCCCACATTGGTTGTACATTGTCCCATTTCTGTTAAGAGGGTTAGTAAGTAGTTCTGGAAAGGGTTAGTTATTGGTGTTCTAAGTGTGGTTTAAGACTTAGCATGTTGAAATTCAGCATTGTAAGCTGTCAGTACAATAGGAGTCAGTCAAATGAAATTTAGTTCAGTTGGGTGTCGGTCAAATGGGTGTCAGTCAAATGAGATTGAGGTCAAGTGAAGTAGACCCATATACATATATAAGTATATATATATATATATATATATATATATATATATATATATATATATATAGATATATAGATAGATAGATAGATATAAGAGAGAGATGTATCTAGAGAGAGAATATATGAATTCTCTTATTTTATAAATTAAATACATTGTGTTTCAGGCTCAGGGAACAACTGTCTTGATGAGTATTGAAGTCGTTCATCACAAACATAATATTCCAATGACCTACTTCTTTCCCAAGTTTTTAATTTGTAAATTCTTTCTGTTCATTTTAGTTGGGACACTGTAACTTTGCAAGTTAGAAACATAGGAATTATACTATACAAGTGATCACAGGGACCATAACAGGCCTAGTCATGTACACTTTTCAGAAGACACTCTTAGAAGTCCTTGCCACACATTATGAGTATTTAATAGTGTCTACTTCCCAGACAAAACAGGGCCATTGATGATGATAACACTGGTGTAAATTTGTGTCTACTTATTCGGTCATTAAGTCTAGCCTTAAATGTAAACAAAGTAGTGCTTTGCTTGACCTGTACAGCTAACGTATTCCACATACTGGGAATATATTGAATCAGAAAGCTATCCTTCCAAGTGAGTCTTGTTTATATGTTAGTGTAAGTTGTGGTCCCCTAGGACAATGTTTGTAGAGCCAGTGGTTTAATGAATAAATGGTACAGCGGTTAGCATTGTCACCTCACAGCAAGAGGTTTTCCGGTTCGACTCTCAGCTAGAGCGCCTTCTGTGTGGAGTCTGTATTCCCTCCCTCTGGTTGAGTAACGTTTTAGAGACATGCAGGTAGGTGCGTGCATAAATGGGTGTGCCTTCTTTGAATGTTGGGTGTCGGGCTGGCACATTGGCACCATAAAAATCCACTGCCAATCATTAGCAGACCAGCGTTTCGCTGTGGCGACCCCAACTGTGAAAAGATGAAAAACATTAGTTTTTTTTTTTAGGTGGCTCTAAAAGCAACTGGTAAGCTACTGAGTATGAGAACTGTAATAATCTAGCAGGATAGTTAGAGGAGTTTAGGCTTTTTTTTTTACAAGTAGTTGTCACCTTTTCAGTTGAGCAATACACTTAGATTTACACATAACAAGGAGGACAAGGGTGTAGCCAGGTATACACTTTATACTCTACAGAGTACATTTCTTTTGCATCATTCAGAAACATTGCAGCTTTCTTCAGGCCATATTATTTTTACAGCTCTCTAAATACCTCTAACAACAAGTACATAATTTGCATACAGACAGGATTGCAAATCTAAAAACTATATTCTGCAATAATTTTAGAGTGAATTGCTGAAAATGATATGTACATTTATTAACTGCAAGGGAGTCACCATGTTGAAAGATGTGTCCATTTGTTTGATATGCCCAGGTGGGTTGGGGGGAGGGGCAGTAAAAAGAGTTTGTGAATACAAAATGCAAACTTCTGGCTACACCCTGAAACAGGGTGTTCTATTTCATGATTGTTCTGATAAGAGAAGAGTACAATAATAAGGTAACTTATTTGGATCTTGAAGATACTACCTTGAAAATTTGCTGGGTCAGATAGAAAGATTACCTGAGTATGGTGGAAACATGATGATGATGATCATATCAGAGTGTTTTTGTTTTGCTCACTGGAAGAGTCCAGCTGGGCACATGGCCCCTTTTCAGTGGAGGCCAAGTAGAAAGGTTTCATACACATAAAGTTAATAAATAATATATTCTATCATCATGTTTTCACATTTTATAAAAAACCAGTACATTTACATAATAGTAATACATAAGACATTATACAATTGTACATCATATTAAATCACAGTAGCACAAAAATGCTCCTGATTACACTTAATACATATTAAAAATAGTACATTGTAGGAGTATTTAAATAATTCTATAGTATGAGTACTGAAGTGGTTCAAGATTTTTAAGTATAGCACTCATTATGGTGGTAATTTAATAGGTTTAAGGAGTGTGTAGAACAGAAGTGGGACTGACATGGAAAAGGGAGTTTAGTAATAGTAATAGTTTACAATTTTAGTTACACTGTAAGCAGTAAGATAATTAAAAAAAAAAAATATATATATATATATGTATATATATATATATATATATATATATATATATATATATATATATATATATATATATATATATATAGTGTGTGTACACATCACATGGCTCTAGTTTGGCAAAATGTCAATTTTTTTTTTTTTAAATCTGTTCCTAGAGTGTAACAGCAACATAGTCGAGTTAAGGAGGAGTTATTTTCGTTTAGTTTTGAAAATTTGTGGGTTCTCAATGAGGTTAATAGGGAGTAGGATGCAGATGCAGGTCTTGGAGAAATGGTAGAAATACAGAGCATCTCATGCTAAGTTGTTGGAGTTTTGAACCTTGAAGAGATGTTTATCACTAGAGTGGTGTTGCCAGTTAGAGGTATAATCTTTTAGGACTCAGAAACCTTGTCATTATGAAAAAAAGAGATAAGGCTGGCTCATTATGAGAGCTTGTAATTCAGATACTTTTTTGCAGAAGTCAGAGCAATCAGCACAACTGTTTCCATGTTAAGAACCTCACAACAGCCTGATGACCTGGTTCAAATGGAGCAAGAGTTAAGTTTTCAAAAGCAAAATTAAGATCCCAAGGAGAAGCCATCTGCTTTCTAGGTGGACAGGAATTCAGAACCCCTTTCAAAAACATTTTGACAAAGAAATGCAATGAAAGATGGGGATCCATTGACAGACATTCTGAAATGACTGACAAATGAACCTTGGAAGAGGCGTTAGAAAGGCAAGAGGATAATAACTCATAAAAATATTGTAGAATCAGAGAAATACTAGCCTTAAAATGACCCTAGTTCATATTTTGACACCAACTAGAAACTATTTCCCATTTACTAATATATGATTTCTTAGTAGCAGGGTTCTTTGCCTCATTTAATACCTGCTGCACATCCACAGAAAATAAATGCTTAAAATGTAGTAAAACCTATCATCCAGGCAGTTAGCTGAAGTTGTTTCCCAGATGGAGTGTTTGAAACAATCCTTGCCTTGTACTAATTGGTCAAGTCTGTGAGGAAGCTTGGGGGAGTTGTAACTGGCTATTTTCAAAAGGGAGAATCACTGTTGCCTGAGCCAGAAGGGATTCACCAGAATGATCTTTGTAGAGTTGTTCTGAATCTTTAGATGACGCTGAATATCAGTGGGAAGGCATACAGGAATATTCTCAACCAAGGAAATGAAAATGCATGTGTTTTCCAGGCCTGCTTTCAAAGGAGTCCTGGAACAAATTTTAACATTTTTTTTTTTTTTTGTGAATGGAGGCAAACATCTACCTGAGGTGTTCCCCACAACTGTTTCAAATCCTGGAAGACCCCTTGACTCAATTTCCATTTGTCAGGGTCTGTCCTGGTCCTAGCTCAGCTTGTCTGCCACAGTATTTTGCTATAATGGAACCTAAGACACCTGTAGAGTGAGACTTGAGCTGAATTGCTATATTCCAGGCTACCACGGCTAATCTACACAGAAGATAAGATCTGGAACCCCCCTGTTTATGTTCCACATCACTACAGTGTTGTCTGCAATCACTTGTAGAGGACCTGCGGACCACAGATGATTGACAGAGTTGACTGCATTGATGACTACCAACATTTCTCTTTTGTTTATATATTCTAGTCTGTCTTTTTTCTCAAAATAAACACTCTTTGTGATCCTGTGCCAGATTTTTTTCTATGAAACTACTTTTTCTCCAAAGACCTCCACTTTAACAACCACAGACAGAGCTTCTGAAGCAATGTCTGAGGCATCTGTTGTTACAGACTGTACTGCAGCTGGAAGGGAGAATGGGAGACCTGGGTTCAAATAAAACTGGTCTCTCCACCAAATGAATTCCCTATTTAAAAAAATCCAAAACTGGAATCTGAAATAGCATGGGATGTTGATGTTGAGACCATACAGATTTTAAGTACCACTGAATCTTTTTCATGTGGAGTCTGGCTAGAGGAATCAAGAATATCATAGTTGTCACAAATCATAGTATCCTGAGAAATTCCCTAGCTGAAATCCTGTATTGAAAGGAAAAAACTCAAGAATAGATCTAGATATTGATCAATATTTTCCTATGGAAGAAAAGTTATTTTAACTGAAACATCTGGAACCACCAAAGGAATACAGACAGTCCTATAGGAAGGAGTCAAACAAGACTTTTGAATGTTCTCCTAGAAACCCAATCTGAGAAGGGGATCTTACCCAAATGAGGGATTTCTGACACTTTGAAAAAGACTCTCCAAAGATTTCCAAATTGTCTAAATAAGGAAGATGTGAATATTTAGGTTCATAGATTAGTATTAGGCTAACTGCTCTTATGGGCCATTTTAAGCCTAGCCAATTACCCCATGTGAGAATCAAATGCTGCACTTTGTGTCTCTAAGGTAAACATCTTAACCATTAGGCCAACCTCCCACCAAATCCAGAACTTGTTCAGGATTGGAACTCAGGACCTCTCTTACCAGTCTGCAATATGCTGTCACTGGACCTAAACACTTTGTGAACACACTTTAATAGTGGATAACCTACAAGGTAATGCAGAGAACTGATAGCGTAATTCATGAATACAATTTAAAAAAAAAAAGTTTGAAATATGAAACTATAGGAATATGCCTGTATAACTGCATTGACTAGGCCATTCCTGATAGGACCAAAACAAGCTTCTCAAGGAAGAGCAAACTTGCCTGGTGGACAACAGCCATTAACAGTCTTTACAATAAGAGGAAGAAATTGCTGTCTAAGAGTAAGAGGGAGCGAGCTCTAAACTGGAAGCACTCACTCCTCAGCTTAAACAAGCAAATAAGACTTTTTAGCAAATAATACTTTTTGTGAAGTCCTGCAAAGCAAACTATGAATCCAAAGTAGCTTCCTCAACTAAGGATAACCATAAGGCATTCTTTAGTTACATCTGTAACTTAAAAGGAAATGCCCAGATTTGTGCCAAACTGGTAGTTAATGATACGTATACTGAGCCTGTGGACATAGCTAACCTGTTGGCCAACAGGTTCTATGAAAACTTCACTCCCTTGTCCCAGCCACATGTACCCCATGACATCCCCACCACCTGTCCCCTACCTTATATCTCTAAAGAGCAGGTCATAAATGCCCTCTTTAAGGCCAAAAACATAGCATCCATGGGACCTGATAACATCCCAGATGTGTTCTACATGAGCTCCAACAAGAATTATCAACACTATTGGGAACTCTTTTCAATCATAGTCTAAGCACCAACTTCGTCCCAGCTGAATGGAAAATGGCTACTATTATTCCCTTGCACAAAGGTGGTGCTTCCACTGACACTAGGACTATAGGCCTATTAGCCTGACTAGCCTTAATTGCAAGGTCATGGAGTAAATCATCATCAGCCTTATTAACAAGGATATAGGTAATCTCCAGACACTTGACCATACTCAGTTTGGATTTGTCAAAAGGAGATCATGCCTGTTAAACCTAGCGAACCTCTCTGAGACAGTCATCAAGGCCCTGGATGAGGAGAAATCTGTGCATACAGCCTACCTAGATTTAGACAAGGCTTTTGACACTATCCCCCACTCAGGCATCATTGACAAACTCACCCAGCTAGGTATCAACCCATATATCCTTAGACTGGTCACTAAGTGACTCACTGATATAATACATATAGTCAAAATAGGGGAATCCACCTCCAACAGTAGACATGTAACTAGTGTTATTCCACAGGGATTAGTCCTGGGACCTCTACTGTTTGGAATCTATTTTTCCAAAGTACAAACAAAAACTAAATGTCTCTGGCTGATAAAGTTTGTTGATGACTGCAAACTGGGAGGGGTCATAGAATCTCCAAATGATGTCAACATCCTACAAAAGGGTCTTACACAAACAAATGATTGGTGCCAAAATCATGGCCGTAAACTCAATAGAAAAAAAATGTATTATCATCCCTTTCAGCAACAGCAATGTTCCTGCCAACTACCACATCAATAGCAACACCCTAGGTACGCACTCAGTGGTGAGAGACCTGGGCATACAGGTTAACAGCAACCTTACCTTTGATCACCATGTCTCCACATGGTAAGAAGGGCATTCTATATTGCTCATCTCATAAGTAAGGACATTATCTCCAGAAAAAAAGAAGTTATAACCTCCCTGTACTCTTCACTCATCAGGTCAATAATTAAGTACAACGCCCCTTATGGTATGAACCTTTCCAAGCACTTGCAGCAATTATAGAAACCACAAATGTTCTTCACAAGGAAAATCTAAGGTCTTCAGCATCTGTCCTATGTGGATTGTCTGAAATTACTGTCACTTTATTCTGTTTCATACAGACTACTCAGAGGCAATCTCTGCCTTGAATATAAGGCAAACTCTGACCCTGCTTTACTGGAAATGCTGCATATCCACAAGTCAAATGGTACACGGGTTATTCTCTCTAAAGACCTTAACCTGGTATGTGATATTAATAGAACTTGCTGGAGGGACAGATTTGTCTCCCAGATGTTACCACACCTTTGGAACAGACTTCCACTTCATGTCAAACAAAGCACCTTATTGGCCCTCTTCAAACGCAATCTGGATGATTGGATGAGTAACCATAAATATACCCCGGGGGTTCTACCTGTATCCCTCTTGGACACGGGCATTAGGTGCTGATCATGGAAATCAGGGTAGAACTTGACTAGGCTTGCAAGTGCCCTAGGGCCATTAACCTAGTAACTTTCCATGATCCTATGATCCTATGAAGATAAGCACCATTTAAATCTAAAATTAGCAAAAAAAAAAAAAAAACAACTGAAAGAAGGAATAAGTTGTAAGAGCTGTTCACCTAAGTACCTAGGTCTCTTATGACCGTATCTGTTTGAAGAGGAGTACCACTTATAACACATGAACTGGGAACAGCTTTTTTTTGCTTAATTCCTCTGTGCTGCAATTTTATGCATTTAACTTGATACCACTTTCAGTATACTAGGCACTTTGCTATCAGTGGATGAGTGGATAACAGCACACAGTTTG